>NW_024037469.1:202045-355248 GCF_015832195.1 Motacilla alba alba
GTCTCACTTTTTGGTGCAGCTCTAAGCCTCCATTGTAGTTTGTGTCCTTTAGGTAATTCACTCGGAGTATGCAAAGCTCCCGTCACGCACTGGCCAATGGACCGGGTTTGCTGCTCTTGTGAGCCCTCTGGGAGTCTTACAGGACTCGGTGATGAAGCCTTTGCCTTTTTTACTTAAAGGTGTCATCTGGGTCTCCTTTGGCAACAGCCATGGAGTTGCGGTGAGTCGGGGAAGCAGGGAGGAGAAGGGAGGGTCCGCTCAGGTTTCAGCAATGCCACATCACCTCGTCTCCTCTTAACCCAGGCATACCCTGCAACGACGGCGTGGCCTCCGAGCGCAGCAAAAGCATGTGGCCCGAGGAGCTGGGCATTCTCTGGAGAACGGTGAGCAGCAGAATTGTTAGGTTTTGGCCGACGTGCTGCCCAGATCACGCATTGATGCTCGGTTTTCTTTAATGTAGCTGTCTAAAAGACAACGGCCCAGTGACAGCAGGAACTTCCCAGCCAGGGAGGCTGCATTCCTTCACACCAGACATGGATCGGCATCCCCAGATGTCTGAGATGAGTAGAGGGCTGTGACCCATAGAGGGGATGAAAGCAGGGTGCTGGGTCGGGACTCACCAGGAGGAGTTTTTGAGTCCGCTTTGGAGACGGGGATGTGGAAGAAGCGGCCCCTTAGGCCACTGAATGGGAAAGTGTCACTTTTGATCACAGTGCTGACATGCTCAGGGCAGAGCAGTCCCGGTGTGTCTCGTGTCACTTGTCTATTGTGCGTTCTGTGTGTTTGGGTATCTCATGCCTTTTTCCTTAGCCCTTTGAGGGGCCTGTCAGAAACCCATGCATCATTCTTAGCATCTGTGATCTCTGCGTTCCTTGCCTGGCACCGATGCCATAGAACTTTTGACTCGGGAGCTCAGACAGGCATCAGAATCGCATCTCTCTTTAGAAGCATCCGGTCAGATGTCTTTTCAGGTCTTGTTCTGAGCTGTATGGACAGCTGCGCCCCGCAAGGATCCATTGCGGCAGATTAGGAGTTGTAAGAATGTGAGGACTGGTAGAGGATTCTGACCGTAGGATTCACAGGCATCCATCTTTGCAGCTTCTTGGAATAAATATTTCAGTTATCATCTTCTTCCTCCAGGGTTCTCTGAGCCTCATCAGCTCGCCATCGCTCTCGACTCGGTCATCTCATATTGCATTCTTTTGGTCCTTGCAGTCATCCTTCTTGCCAAGAGATTTCTATCCCTGTTGTGTCCCCCGTTGTTTGTCACGTCCCGTCCTGTGTCACGGGTGTGTGCACATATCTGTGCCGGAGCTGCTCTGCCCCGCTGCGTAGCCTGGTGCGATAGGACCAGTCCCGGGGACTTGATTTGTAGCGTGGGCTGTAGTCGGACTCTAGTGGTATTCCTAGATTGACACAAGCTGTTTGGAGCTGTGAAGGTATCCTGCAGCCCTTTGACTTTTGCCTTAACTTTCCTTCAGGTGCAGAAGGATTCCCTGATCAGGTCAGTCATCGTTTGTGTCTGCTGGGGAAGTGTAAATGGTGTCTCTGTTGCAGCACTGTTCATTGCCTTTTTTTTTGGTTTCTTTTTTAGGAAATTATGCCAGAGAGCAGCAGTCAAGTTGAGGAGGGCAAGGTGAGCAGTGATCAAAAGATGCCAGCATTTGTTATTGCTGAGGCCTCAATTTCTGGTGGCAACTCTAAGCATCCACTGTTTTTTTGTTAGGTGGTCTCCTTGCAACTTCTCCCGGCCAAGGATGCCCGATGCCAGGTGGGTGCAAGCTTTAGGTATAGGTGTGGCATACTTGTCAGATCAGGGAGGTTGTGTTTTCCCAGTATCTCAGCATCCTGTTTTGCTTTGTTTCATTACAGGTGCTGTCCCTGCCCTAGGTGTGCCAAGGAACAGAGGCAAGCGGGTGAGTCGGTGTTTAGGCAGGATGACTCACGGGTGGAGCGTTCCGTAGCAGCACGCTAAGCGTGTACCTTTTCTTTTTGCAGGTATCTTCGGGCCAGCCTCTGGAGTCAAATCAAGATTTGAGGTGAGCTGGGACAGTGGTGTGGAGGAGTCCCGGGGATTACTCATTTTGAGGGCAATAGTCACCTTTTCTGTTTTCTCTTAGGTACCGTGAGGAGGCTTGTAGGCGAAGTTTGGAAACGGCTGCACCGAAGCACACGTCTTGATGTCCACATCCAACGACGATGGATTTTGTTCGCTCATCTTCCAAAAGCTAAGTGTCTAAGTGTTGGGGCGAGTAGTTGGGAGAAGGGGAAAAACCTTTGCTATCACAGGAGGCAGTTTAATGTTAGCTTAGCGGAGAGGTCTGTAGGGGGATGGAGCTCTTTGGAAGTAAAGGGATAGGGCTTGTCCTCAGCCTCAGCAGCGCCTTTGCCGGGCAGGGTAGTTCCGATCCATCTCTGCATTCTCTTTGAACGTTTCTCTGTGAACTTTGCGTCGTCAGCCTTCTTCGACTCTCAGCGTCGTCGTGGATCTTTCCCCGAGGAGCTCACCTTCAGGCTCGGAGCTATAGCCACGGTCACCCGGCAGTCTTCGCTTCCTTCTCTAGGCGTACTGAGCCTTTTGAGCATCCTCCTAACTGCTCTGACACTAACTTCTTTTAAGGAGTTGCGTTTCATCATCACGTGCTGTCCTAGGGCTTTCTTTCCTTTGGCATCATCGCCTGTGGCTCATCTTGCGCTAGGAATCTTGGGTCCATAAGGTGAAACTGCCAGGCGGTTTCCACTCGTGTCTGTGTTATGTTGTCCGTGTCTGTGTTATGTTGTCCATGTCTGTGTTATGTTGTCCGTGTCCATTGTCTTCTGTGCTGTAGGCCTTTGTTACATCTCGATGCTTTATCGGCATCATTCTGCATCATATCGGCCGCATTTTACTCACGTTCCTCCCCGGATATCGCTTATTCCGGCATCTTTACATTTTTACTCTCTGAGCCAGGAAGAAGTACACAAGATATTTTCATTCATCTTCCTTCTCAACTTTGGTAGTGCCTTTTTTTCCCGTGCCATTCTCTTGGACTTCCATAGGGAGTGTATTACACCCTCATGTGACTACTAGTTCTCTAGGTTCCATCTTCTCAAAGGGTAGACGGCTCAAGAATTAATCTTCCAGAGAGTTATCTCAAATCACTTATATTGTACCGATGGTGGCTTATACTGTGTGCGCTTATATTATATGCAATTATGCTGGTTTACATTGTTTGTACTTATCCTCTATGTACCTGTGTTGGCTTATATTGTATGCAATTATGCTGGCTCATATTGTATGTACTTATACTGTATGTAATGATGCTGGTTTACATTGTGTGTGCTTATATTGTATGCAATCATGCTGCTTTACATTGTGTGTATTTATATTGCATGCACTTGTGTTGGCTTATAGTGTGTGCACTTATATGCAGTTATGCTGGTTTATATTGTATGTACTTATACCGTATGTAACGATGCTGGTTTACATTGTGTGCGCTTATATTGTATGCAATTATGCTAGTTTACATTGCGTGTACTTATCCTGTATGTACCTGTGTTGGCTTAGATTGTATGCAATTATGCTGGCTGTACTTTACTTACATTGTGCCACTCTAGGATCGGAGCTCCCCTGCCCTGGCATGTAGTCACAGTTAGGTAGAACTTTACAGTTCATCTGTCTTCCGTGGGATTTTGGGTAGAAAGTTTTATGGGCCCAGAGTCGGGAGACCTCCTAGCTGTCAGATAGCCACTCGTTGACCACCTCTTGTTGTCTCACAGGTCCTCGAGGCTATAGATTTTTCCGGAGTCTACAATTTGACATCAAGGAACAGAAGCCAGAGGCCGTTGAAGCACGTTCTTCAGTGTGGTGCTTAGAGTAAGGGTTGCACCGTGTGCAAGCTGAAGAATATGAGAGAGGTTGTGATTGTGTCTGTCTGTGTGTGCTTGTCTGAGTGAGCGCTGACTGTTTTTAACCTTGCGTGTATGACCTTTGCCTTTCAGGTTTTTCAACTAATTTTTAAATTTAGAATAAAAAATCCCCAGCTGGGGTTTTTTTTTTTCCCCCCCCCGGCTGGGTTTTTTTTTCCTCGGTCCCGACCGGTCTGCGAGGCGAGGTTCATTGCCAAAGTTTGGGTGCAGACCGTCGCGGGACCGGGGTTTTTGTCAGGCAGGAGGATTTCTGGGAGGCTCCCGGGAACCGCATTCCCGAGGAGCGGCACGAATGTGTGGCAATAGGCGGGGGTTAGCAGGGCAGTCGAGGTGAGAGCCAGGGTGGGTTTGTGCGGAAGCTGAAGGCGTTGTGGTGGGTGTATGTGTGTGTGTGTTGACTGGTTCTAACCTTGTGTGTGTGACCTTTGTCTTTCAGGTTTTTCAACTCATTTTAAAATTTAGAATAAAAAATCCCCAGCCGGGGGTTTTTTTTTTTTTCCCCCCGGCTGGGTTTTTTTTCCTCGGTCCCGGCCGGTCTGCGAGGCGAGGTTCATCGCCAAAGTTTGGGTGCAGACCGTCGCGGGACCGGGGTTTTTGTCAGGCAGGAGGATTTTTTTTTGGAAGCTCCCGGGAACTACATTCCCGAGGAGCGATGATGGCCAGAGGGTCGGGAAGGAGCTGGGATGAGAGTGACGGTGAGTTTGTGTGTAATGTGAAGGCGGTGTGTATAGTGGCTGAGTGGAGTTTGCTGTTTCTGTTTTGTGTTTCCTGTAGCAATAGAAGAAAGTGTATTCAATTTTTCAGAAATGGAAAAATGGTTTTATTGTGTTCATATGTATTTGGCTTGTGCTACCTTGTATTATTCTGTATTTGCAATTGCTGCTGCATTTTGATGTATTGTCCATTCTGTAAATTGGACTTGTGTTCATATGTATATTGTATCTCTACTTGCATTTGGATCGGTTGTTTCCATGTGTTTTGCTGAACTCTAAATAAAATTCTAAATCAATAAAGTCGAATCAGCCCTAACCCCGATACCCTTTGCCCATGTCCCCCATGCCCATTTGCCTCTTGTGTTTCTTTGGTGTGTTTTAGTGGTTTTTTCCTCTGTATTTCTCGCTCAGCCTTTCCTGTTACTCATCAGTCTATTTTTCACTTTAGTCTTCAGTTTCTAACTTTGTTTCTGTCCAGCTGTAGCCGTGCCCCTCTTTGTCACCATTTCTAACTCTGTCCTTCTGTAATGCTATTTCCCCCATTTGCTTTCACCCCTATTTCTTTTTCTCTGTTTCTCTCCCTCTATTTCCATATTTCTCTGTGACTCCATTCTTTTTCCTCCCTAATGCTGACTGTCATTTTGTTCCCTCTGTCTTTAATTTCCTTTTCTCTCTTATTTCACTTCCCTCTCTCACTTCTATTTATTTCCCCTTTTCTCCCTGTCACTTCCCCAACCTTCTCTCTCTTTGTCTCGTTTCTCTCCATCTCTCTTTCTCCCTCTCTCATTTTGCCCTCTGTCCCTCTCATCTCTCTTTTATGTCTCTCTCTCTCTGAGTTCTCTCTCATTTCTCTCTGTGTCTCCTTTCCCTCTGTGTCCCCCCTCATTTCTGTCTCAGGTCTCTCTCTCATTTCCCTCTGTGTCCTTCTCATTTCTCTCTCTTGGATCTCTCTGTCTTTCAGTTCCCTCTCCTTTCTCTCTCTTTCAGTTCACTCTCTCATTCCTCTCTGTCTCTCTCATTTCTCTGTCTTTCAGTTCTCTCATTTCTCTCTCTCTCTCATTCCTCCCCCTCTCCCTCTTGTCTTGTTCTCTCAACTTCATCCCTTTCTTTTCCTCTGTCTTCCCTTTTAGCTTTAGAATAAGAAAGCAGCAGTAGAAACTTTCAGGCTCCCTGGGAGTAAAAAACAAACAAAAAAAAACTTTAATGATTTAAAGACAATTATTTACTCCCCGGGAGCCTGAAAATTTCTACTGCTGCACCGGACATATAGTTTTTCTTCTTTTTACCATATACTATACAGGATACCCAGCCTGCTTCCCCAGCTAATAAGTACACCCTACCCACCCCATACCGGACACCACGCAGCCCCCTGCCGACGAACACCGCCAACCACACATACGGCGCCACCTGCCGGCACACAGCACACACTGCAATCACACCTCCCCCTGCTGGCGACCGCGGCGCAACGCATTCACAGCGCCACCCGGCGTCAGAAACCGCACAGTGCAGCCCCACCACGCCACACCCCTCGACATGATGTCACCATGCCGTCACGTCGCTCCGCCCCTGAGCCCGCCCCCAGAAGCCCCTCCCCGGTCCCCGCCCTAACTGTGCCCCCAGCCACGCCCCCAGTCACTCAAAAAGGACCCCAAGCATAGTCGCCCTGCTCAGTGCGTGACGGAAAAGCCGAAACACCCCCCCCCCCCCCCCCCCCGCGACAAAAACGCCCCCAAGCAGCCGCACCTGACGCGCACGCATCAGAGCAGCACGACCGTCACCATGGAGACCGGCAAAGCGCGGGGAAACCGCCGGAAAACGTCGAAAACGACCACGCCCCGAAAGCCGCCATCTTGGACCCCATCACGTGACCACCAGGGCACCGCCATCTTGTCGAGCATCACGTGACCGCCTCCATTTTGTAGGGTTAGGGTCTCAGGGTGTTTTAGGGGTTTCTCAGCGTTATTTTAGCGTCTTTTTGGTTCTTTGTTTGGGCCTTAGGGTGTCGGGTTAGGGTTAGGGTTAGCTGCCTGCTGCAGGATTTCCACGAATATCAAGATGCCGCCCAGGGACAAGCTGCCACCTGTGCCAACTCGGGCTGCTTAGAGAGTGCCCACGGAGCTCTGCAAACTGAGACCAGGACCGTGGGGTTCTGAGTTTTATTTCCCCAGGCAGAAGCCTTTGTCAGTACCAGGTAGGCCCTTGGTCCTTAGGGGCAGGCAGCCTGCTGGATTTCCACTAATGCCGCTGGCTGGGATACGGGGTGTACCCAGGAGCTGCATCAAAGCCGGATAACATAGCTCTGAGGGGGGCTAATCAGCCCAAGCTCTGGTGGTGCCCCTAGCCTATGCCTTAGCAAGCCTTTAGTGATTTCAGCTCAGTGATTATCAGCTCATGAGTGATTTCAGCTCTTTGGGCTTGCTAGGCTTGGCTGGGGCACGCAGCAGGCATTCGGAAGACCAGGAAAGAGAGGAGAGCGCTGTATGAGGTTCCAAGACGGTGCCTTTATTGGTCTTCTTCGTAGCTCTTCCACGGGGTGTCTCGAAGGGTCTCAGGGACAGCAGCTCCGCTGAGCCGGGCAGAAACAGGGGTTTATATAGGGTTAGGGAGGATTGAGAATTGTCCAATGGTAAGGGTTAAAGGAAAGTGACCTATAGCTTTACAGAAAGATAAGCAAGGGTCCGAGATCGGGAGAGAGGGGACAGTCATCCTGGCTCAGCATTCTGTCTCTGAACGCCAAGGCAGGTTCGCAGGGCCTGTGCCTGCTACAACTCCACTTTCTGTATTTAGAAAAAAAGGCACTCCCTATAGCTCTTTTGAAACAATGAACAAGACATGAGAACATGGCTAATACAATGACAATCACAAGCAAAATCCACAACATTCCCTTAACCAAAGATGCAACCCATCCTGTTAATCCCCATTGACTGAACATGTGATTAACCCAGTCCGGGTTGTTTTCTACTTTCAAGTCCTTCACAAGGTCCCTCAGTTTCTGGATGTTCGCATGGGTGGATTCCGAGCGTGAAGAGAGGTTGAAGCAGCACATCCCTTCGAAGTCCTCGCAGCCGTGTCCGTGGGCCAGCAGCAGAAAGTCAATTGCTGCTCGGTTTTGGAGCGATGCATGTCTTGTGGTTTCTTCTTCCTTTAAGAGATCGCTCAGGGCTGCAGATGTAGCATTAGCCTGCTTACTGAGCCAACACCCGAGGTGATTTATTTCACCTAGGGCCTTGGCTGCAGCTACCCATGGTAGGAATAGGGAGACAGCAATCTTTTTTGGTTTGTTCCAATTGTATAATCTGGGATCGCAATTTTCATCAAATTCTGTGTAGGACCTTTTGTGGCGTTTTAATTCACTTTCTTTTTTCCAATTGTGTAACAAGGTGATATTTGGAGTTAGGGCAGAAAGTCTCCCAAGGGTACAGGGACCTCCCTGGAGTCGAGAGGGAATCCCAGCCCACACTCTGTCACCACAGATGAGAAACGTTCCCTTGGGTAATACTTTGGGATTGAGAGAGGACACAGAGATCACAGGAGCAGTGTAATTACACCAATCAGGAGGGTTATAGGCTTTGTTAATGGGTGATACATCTTTTCGATATGTGTTTTTGGTCTGGTCAATTTCTGGCCAATTATTCTTCAGGCACCTGAAGTAGAATTTGACGCAATATGTTGCCTTGGAGGACCCCAGCAGGTCCAATTCTTGGGGTTCCTCTAGAGCATTGGGCAACATTTTTGTCCACTCGTCCCAAGTATCTACCAGGTTGGGTCTCTTACCTGTGGTGCGGAGGAGCTCTGTGTTATAGACAAGCCAGTCATCGGCTGCGAAGGGAATTCCTACTAGACATGTGGAAAGTGGGTTATCAACACTTCCCATGGATAAACACATGTTATCCTGTTTTAATGTTTTTGCTAAGGTTACCCAAACATTATGACTAGGCTGTGGGCTAATCCAACCGATGGCATATGGTACGGTGAGGAGCATCCAGGCAGCAATAAGGACAGCACCAACGGAGATATTTTTCATCTTTGGACAGTAATGGGGCTTCTGATAGGGAATATAAGCAAAATTTGTTATCTTTATGACAAGAGGGTTAGGGTTTTCTCCCTTGTTCCTTCCCCCCCCCCCTTTTTTTTTTTTTTTTTTTTTTTTTTTTTTTTTTTTTTTTCTAATAGGCTAAGGATAGGGGGGGTAGGTGTAGGTTTTTTGGTAAGAGGCAAGAGAGGGGAACAATAGGGTTTTTAGGGTACAGAGGGGTTAAAAACATAAAATTCTAAGGTTCAGAGAACAATTTTGTGTCCAAGCTATGTCTAGCTTCTGGCTAAATGCAGCAGAACGTTATTCAGCTTTCTGTTTTGTCTGCTGTCGAGTGGTGGGACGGTCTTTCCCTATGCATGTGGAGATTCGGCGACGTCTTCGTCTCCAGGCAGAGCTTGTTTGGTTCTGAGGAGGACTTGTGTTTGACTCAGGAGGGTTCTTGTCAGTGTTTGTAGCGGTAGTGTTTGCGGTGCCTAGGTATGGTTTGATGTTTTTTCCTGGGTACCACCTTGGACCTGATGGTAGTAGAACACATGCATACCCTCTTCCCCAAGTGATCAGTTGGAAAGGTCCTGTGATTTGATGTGTTTCTGGGTCCTTCACCAGCACAGGTGGTTTCTCGGTGAGCTTTGCTTGGCTGGTATTTGCAAAGTGCCGAAGTATTGGTGGGTCAGGCTCTGATGTTGTACAGTTTAGGAAGTTGATGACATAGAGAGCCTTGCAAAGTCTTTCAACTGGAGATATGGCTCTTGTTTCTCCTTGCTGCTGATTGAGGACTCTTTTGAGGGTTTGATGTGTCCTTTCTACGATGGATTGTCCCGTGGGGTTTGCAGGTATGCCTGTCTTGTGTTCTATTCCCCACTCACTGAAGAACTCTTTTAGCTTACGAGAGGTATAGGCAGGTCCATTGTCTGTTTTAATCTCCTTTGGTACTCCCAGGGTAGCGAAGGCAAGGAGGAAGTGCTTTATGGTGTGCTGTGCAGTTTCTCCTGTATGTGATGATGCAAACACTGCTCCTGAAAAGGTGTCGACCGATACATGCACGTATTTTGACCTTCCAAAGGGTGTGAAGTGAGTTACATCTGTCTGCCACAGCTGGCAGCTGTTCAGACCTCGGGGATTGACTCCTGTCCCCATGGATGGTATCTGGTAGTTTTGACAGCTCGGGCATGTGGCAACAATAGCTTTTGCCTGCTCCTTTGAAAGCTTGAACATTCTGATAAGGGCAGGTACATTTTGGTGAAAAAATGCATGTGACAACTTTGCCTGGGCAAAGATGTTAGGAACATTAGCAGTCTCTACTGCCATGGCTAGTGCATCCGCTCTCCTGTTCCCTTCTGTGATGATGCCTGGGAGGTCGGTGTGTGACCTCACATGCATTATATGATAGGGTTGCTTTCTGCTGGAAATAAGGCGTGTTAATGCAGAAATCAATTGGTGTAACTTTGGATTGGAAAGGTCTTTGAGAAGAGCATGTTCTGCTCTCATAGCTATACCAGCAACATAAGCCGAATCTGTGACCAAATTGAAGGGTATATCTTTGAATTTCTCAAAGGCTCTGACAACAGCTGCTAACTCTGCAATCTGTGGAGATCCCTCCATTATTTCAATATCAGATTCCCATTTTTGGGTATTTGGGTCTTTCCATGTCATTACCGACTTGTGGGATGACCCTAAGCCATCTGTAAAGATGGTTAGAGCTTTGAGAGGAGTCCTGCTTTGGACTAATTTTGGGGTCAGATGAAAGGTCACATCCTGATTAAAAAGTTTGTGTTTGGGGATATGAACTGAAATTTGGCCTGTATAGCTATCTAGGGCAAACTGGAGACTTTCATTGGTCTGAAGCAAATGCTCCAGGTCCCCAGTGGTCAGTGGCAAGTATATGCATGTGAACTCACACCCTGCAAGAGAGCGGAGGCGGGATCTAGCCTTTTTTATTAGATGTGCCATGATTTCTTGGAAGGTGGTAATCGTCTTTTTAGGCTGGTTATTTGTAAAGATCCACTCCAGGATCAGCAAAGGGTCTCTAAGTTGAGTGTCCCACTGGAAAATCAGTCCATAAAACCGAGGTGCTTTTCCCAAAATGACGAACTGGAAGGGCAGGCTGGGTTCAAAGCGATGGGCTTTGCGTGAAGACAGGGCTTCTTGGACCTTGGTGATGGCATCTCGGGCCTCTGTTGTGAGAGTGCACGGAGAGTCCAGATCCTCGTGGCCACGGAGAAGGCTGAACAGGGGAGCGAGGTCCTCTGTTGTGATTCCTAGCAGGGGACGCACCCAGTTGATGGATCCACACAGGCTGTGTAAGTCCCTCAGGGTCTTTGGGTCGTCTCAGATGGCGAGCTGCTGGGGTACGATGGTCCTTTCCCGGATCTGGAAGCCAAGGTAAGTCCATGGGTTGGTGTACTGTATTTTGTCCTCACGGATCTCAAATCCTGCTTTTTCTATGGTTTCAATAGTCTTTTTAACTGCTTTGTCCAGGTAAGCTTTTTCTGATGCACAGACCAGGATGTCATCCATATAGTGGTGGATGATTGCCTCTGGGAATAGCTTCCGAACAGGAGACAGGGTGTGAGCAACATACCACTGGCATATAGTAGGACTGGACTTTAATCCTTGAGGCAGAAAACGCCAATGATATCTTTTAAGTGGAGCCTCTCTGTTAAGGGATGGCACCGAGAAAGCAAACCGTGGGGCATCGAGAGGGTGCAGAGGTATGCTGAAAAAACAGTCTTTAATGTCTATGATAGCAAGTGTCCAGTCTCTAGGCAGCATCGATGGGGAGGGCAGGCCTGGCTGTAAGGGGCCCATGTCGTCGACAACTTCGTTGATTTTGCGAAGGTCGTGGAGGAGCCTCCACCTGTCCGTTCCAGGCTTTTTCAGTACGAAGACTGGAGAGTTCCAAGGGCTGGTGGTCTCAACGATGTGGCCTTTGGTTCTTCTTTTGTGGCCAGCTGTTCTTCCACGAGAGCTTGTAGTGTGCGCAGCTTTTCTTCGGAAAGGGGCCACTGCTCGATCCAGATCGGGTTATGGCTTTTCCAGGTGAGCTGAGGAGTATCTGGCAGTGCGCGCTCCTCAGTGGCCCCAGTTAGAAATCCTGTCTGGGAATACGTAGGGAAGCCCCCCATTGGGATAGAATGTCCCTTCCCCAAAGGGTGATGGGGGCCCTTACCACGAATGGGCGGATGGTTGCCAGCTTGCCTTCAGGCCCTTTGACGAGGACGTTGTTCTTGCTCCGCATGGACACTGTGGCTCCACCGATCCCTGAAATCATGCCTGGCACTGGCTGTAGATCCCAGTGTGCTGGCCACTCTGAGCGAGCGATGATGGTCACATCAGCACCGGTGTCCAGCATCCCTGGCAGGTGGAACTTTTCTCCTCTGCAGGTGAGACCACATTCGATGGTAGGCTTACTTGGTCCCACAACTTGTGCCCACATTGCTGTAGGGTTGAGAGGAAGCTGCTCCCTGTGATTCTTTGGGAGTAGAAAAGCCTGTGCAATTGGAGTTCCCTTTGAAAGAAAATATGGTAAGTCCGTGCAGTACACCTGAACAAAGATTTCTTGTCCTGAGTGCACTGTTTGCACCTCTGGAACAACAAAGATCTCCTTTGGGCTATGGACAGTGTCACCTATAATTAAGATGTTAGAAGGACCGCCTTTTGGCCCACGTTTGCCTGTGGGAACACGATAAACATCTTTATTTTTAAAGTCAATGGACAGAGCAGTTACCAGCTGGCGTCTTGTTCCCATCGGTGTCGCTCTGTGTGTTGGACCCTCTTCAGGTGTTCTGGAATCTCCCGGGGTGGTGCGTGGATGGGTCTGGGTGGCCTTTGATTTGTTGTCATAGCCCGGGGCTCCACCGGGCTCCGAGACCCGTTTCCCGAATACGGCTGGGAGCGTGGCTGGTGCTGGGGCCTTCGGTAGGTGTGGCCAGGGTATCGGGCAGGCAGCCTGTCTGGACAGTCCCTCATGAAATGTGTCAAATCACCACAGTACAGGCAGCGAGCCTGGTCTTTAGAAGCTATAGCTGCATATGCACCAGAAACTCCTTCAGCAATACCCTTAGAAACTGCTTCTGCCACTGTATTTTCACTGGACAAATGATGTGTGCAGCTTTCCAGCATTTGCTCTATGGTAGGTTCTGTGTCCAGGGGTAGAGCCCTCAGAATTGTTTTACATTTTTCATTAGCATTACTCATGACAAGTTTACACAACAGTTCTTTTCTTGCCTCTGTGCTCTCTATCTGTTTTTCTAGAGCATCTTTAACTCTATCCACAAATTTGATAAAGCTTTCTTCTACTCCTTGTTTGATATTAGAAAAATGTTGGGAAGGAATGGAATCATCTGGGGTAAGAAGTAAGGAGGTTTTTGCTGCCATAGCCAGGTCCTGCAATGCTTCCTTAGGTAAGGTATCAGCCTGATCATTAGGTTTCTGTAAATCCCCTTCACCGGCCAGCTGTTCAACTGTAAGATCTGGCCTATCAGCATTTTTAGCATATGAATCTGATAATGTTTTCAATTGTTTTTTCCAATGCCTTTCCCATAACATATATTCTGCTGGGGAAAGGAGGCAGTGGGCCATATTCTTAATATCGTGGGGTACCAAGATATGGGCTGAGAACGTGGCTTCTAGGAAATTTCTAAAAATATGAGAGTTTCTGCCATGTTCTTTAGCTGTGTTCCTTAGCTGTATGAGTTCCTTATTTGTTAGAGGTTCCCACGTTTTTTGGGTAGTGGTCCCCCCTATTTTTCCTTTTTTATAATCTACTGGGAAGGCAGAAATTCTCTGTGCCATTTCCCAATCTCCTGCCTTTGCGGCTTCGAGCTTAATTTGGGCCCATGCATCAATATACTGTGTATCAGAATCAGAGTCACTGTCACTGCTGTCCGAGGAGGAGGAGGAGTGAGAGCGAGAGCGACCCTTATGCTTTTTGTGTTGTGTTGGAGCTGGCTTTGGCAGAGCTTTTTGGGACTGGGGTGGATTTGAGGAAGGACACGGCAAGGCTTGGCTACAGGGGGTTTGCAGTGGCGCTGGGATGGCAACAACTCGGGTAGCACAGCACACACAGGATTGAGGCACGTGGGAGGGTGGGGTGGTACTGTGGGGGGTTTCTGAGGTTCCGTGCGAGGGATACTGAGGGTGGGTGGGCGGCTGGGAAGCCGGGGCATGGGGGCAAGGGGTGTGCGGGGGGGGCGTTGGGGTTGGGGGGGGCTGCCGTGGGTACAGCGTGGTTTGCAGGGGCTGCGGCAGCCAGGCAGGCAGGGAGACCTCCTGCTGCGGCAGGGCTGGGGGCAGAGATACACGCAGGGGCGGGGCGGGCAGCAGCAGGGGCGGGGGCTGTGTTTGAGGGGCCAGCAGGGACGGCAGGGACGGCGGCAGGGGAGATAAGAGCACCCGTGGCAGGAGGGGAGGGAGCAGTCGCAGAGGTAGGGGAGGGGGTGGGGTGCACACAGGACGGCGCGGCTTGCACATTACACGGAAAGGGATTCGTGCTTCCCGCGTTCGGAGGGGAAGGCGGGGGGAGGGCGGGCCGCGCAGACCCCGCAGGCGCGGCGGGGAGGGTAGAGAACGGCGCGAGGTTTGTATTAGTTCCTGACACAGGAGTTAGTTGTGGGTTGGGATCAGGCGCCGCACTAGGACCCAGGGAAGGTGAGGATGTGACAGCGACCTTATCAGCACAATTTGCATTTGGAGGGTCTGCAGGGGGAGATAAGATAGTATCTCTGTTTTTCCCTGGGGTGTTAGTAAGAGGCGAACTTTTGTTAAGTCCCTCTACGGCTTTTGTTATAATATGAAATATAGGTATAAAGCGAGCTACAGATAGATCCTGTTTGGACTGTAAAAGATAGAGTCTAATTCCAACCTGATCCCAAAAAGAATCTAGCGTTAGAGTGTTTGTAGTAACATCAGGAAACTGGAGGATTATCCATTTTACAAACTTTTTCAGAATAGATTTTGAAAGATTACCTTTAGAAAAAGAGAAGTTGTTAGTAGATAGGATTTCTAGGATTAGTAAATAAATTTCTCTCTTTTTATCCTGGGATCTTGTACTAAGTTTAGATCCCATTAATCCCATGCCTACCAGCAGAAAAAAGAGAAAAAAAAGAAAAAAAACTAAAAAGAGACCCAAGTGAATTTTTTGCGCGCAAGAAAGGCTGATTTTTAAAACTTACACTTTTTCAGCCAGATGGGGTCGAAAGTCTGCTGGTAGGTGGTCTTTTCCGTCTCAAGTCTCCTCGGACAGTCGTCCAGCTGTCAAGGTGAGGTTCGACTGAGTCCCTCCAAAGCAGACCTTCTAAAACGGAGGCCTTACTTCTTCTGGGGTTTGACGATCCGAAGGCAGTTACTATTTCAGGAAGAAATGCTGCTCTCCAGGGTTTCAGGTCCCTGTTCGGGCGCCAGTTAATGCCGCTGGCTGGGATACGGGGTGTACCCAGGAGCTGCATCAAAGCCGGATAGCATAGCTCTGAGGGGGGCTAATCAGCCCAAGCTCTGGCGGTGCCCCTAGCCTATGCCTTAGCAAGCCTTTAGTGATTTCAGCTCAGTGATTATCAGCTCATGAGTGATTTCAGCTCTTTGGGCTTGCTAGGCTTGGCTGGGGCACGCAGCAGGCATTCGGAAGACCAGGAAAGAGAGGAGAGCGCTGTATGAGGTTCCAAGACGGTGCCTTTATTGGTCTTCTTCGTAGCTCTTCCACGGGGTGTCTCGAAGGGTCTCAGGGACAGCAGCTCCGCTGAGCCAGGCAGAAACAGGGGTTTATATAGGGTTAGGGAGGATTGAGAATTGTCCAATGGTAAGGGTTAAAGGAAAGTGACCTATAGCTTTACAGAAAGATAAGCAAGGGTCCGAGATCGGGAGAGAGGGGCTCCTTTTGTACAGTCATCCTGACTCAGCATTCTGTCTCTGAACGCCAAGGCAGGTTCGCAGGGCCTGTGCCTGCTACATTCCACGAATATCAAGATGCCGCCCAGGGACAAGCTGCCACCTGTGCCAACTCAGGCTGCGTTGAGAGTGCCCACGGAACTCTTCAAACTGAAACCAGGAACGTGGGGTGGTGGGTTTTGTTTCCGCAGGCAGAAGCCTTTGTCAGTACCAGGTAGGCCCTCCACCCTTAGAGGCAGGCTGGCAGCAGGATTTCCACAAATATCAAGATGCCGCCCAGGGAAAAGCTGCCACCTGTGCCAACTCGGGCTGCTTTGAGAGTGCCCATGGAGCTCTACCAACAGAAACCAGGAACATGGGGAGCTGAGTTTTATTTTCCCGGGCAGAAGCCTTTGTCAGTACCAGGCAGGCCCTTGTTCCTTAGGGGTAGGCTGCTCTCTGGATTTCCACGAATATCAAGATGCCGCCCAGGGACAAGCTGCCACCTGTGCCAACTCAGCCTTCTTTGAGAGTGCCCATGGAGCTCTGCAAACTGAGACCAGGACCGAGGGGTGCTTAGTTTTGTTTTCCCGGGGCAGAAGCCTTTGTCACTACCAGGTAAGCCCTCGGCCCTTCGGGGCCGGCTGCCCGCTGGATTTCCACGAATATCAAGGTGCTGCCCAGGGACAAGCTTCCACCTGTGCCAACTCGCGCTGCTTTGAGAGTGCCCATGGAGCTCTGCAAATTGAGACCAGGAACGTGGGGTGGTGGCTTTTGTTTCCACGGGCAGAAGCCTTTGTCAGTACCAGGCAGGCCCTTGTTCCTTAGGGGAAGGCTGCTCTCTGGATTTCCACGAATATCAAGATGCCACCCAGGGACAAGCTGCCACCTGTGCCAACTCGGGCTGCTTAGAGAGTGCCCATGGAGCTCTTCAAACTGAGACCAGGAACGTGGGGTGGTGGGTTTTATTTCCCAGGCAGAAGCATTTGCAGTACCAGATAGGCCCTCGGCCCTGCTTGGCCGGCAGCCTGCTGGATTTCCACGAATATCAAGATGCCGCCCAGGGACAAGCTGCTACCTGTGCCAACTCGGGCTGCTTTGAGAGTGCCCACAGAGCTCTGCAAACTGAGACCAGGAACGTGAGTTTGTATGTTTTATTTCCCCGGGCAGAAGCCTTTGTCAGTACCAGGTAGGCCCTCGACCCTTTGGGGTAGGCTGGCGGCAGGATTTCCACGAATATCAAGATGCCGCCCAGGGACAAGCTGCCACCTGTGCCAACTCGGGCTGCTTAGAGAGTGCCCATGGAGCTCTGGAAACTGAGACAAGGAACGTGGGGTGGTGGGTTTTGTTTCCCCGGGCAGAAGCATTTGTCAGTACCAGGTAGGCCCTCAGCCCTTAGGGGCAGGCTGGCAGCCAGATTTCTACGAATATCAAGATTTTGCCCAGGGTCAAGCTGCCACCTGTGCCAACTTGGGCTGCTTTGAGAGTGCCCATGGAGCTCTACAAACAGAAACCAGGAACATGGGGTGCTGAGTTTTATTTTCCCGGGCAGAAGCCTTTGTCAGTACCAGGTAGGCCCTCGGCCCTTCGTTCTCGGCTGCCTGCTGGATTTCCATGAATATCAAGATGCGGCCCGGGACAAGCTGCCACCTGTAGCAACTCGGGCTGCTTTGAGAGTGCCCACGGAGCTCTGCAAAATGAGACCACGAACGTGGGGTGGTGGGTTTTGTTTCCCCAGGCAGAAGCATTTGTCATTACCAGGTAGGCCCTCGGCCCGAAGGGGCAGGCTGGCAGCCAGATTTCTACGAATATCAAGATGCCGCCCAGGGACAAGCTGCCACCTGTGCCAACTCAGCCTTCTTTGAGAGTGCCCATGGAGCTCTGCAAACTGAGACCAGGTCCGAGGGGTGCTTAGTTTTGTTTTCCCTGGGCAGAACCCTTTGTCACTACCAGGTAAGCCCTTGGCCCTTCGGGGCCGGCTGCCCGCTGGATTTCCCCGAATATCAAGGTGCTGCCCAGGGACAAGCTGCCACCTGTGCCAATTGGGGCTGCTTTGAGAGTGCCCATGGAGCTCTACAAACAGAAACCAGGGATATGGCGTGCTGAGTTTTATTTTCCCGGGCAGAAGCCTTTGTCAGTACCAGGTAGGCCCTCGGCCCTTCGTCCTCGACTGCCTGCTGGATTTCCATGAATATCAAGATGCCACCCAGGGACAAGCTGCCACCTGTGCCAACTCGGGCTGCTTAGAGAGTGCCCATGGAGCTCTGCAAACTGAGATGTGGAACGTGGGGTGGTGGGTTTTGTTTCCCCGGGCAGAAGCCTTTGTCAGTACCAGGTAGGCCCTCGGCCCGAAGGGGCAGGCTGGCAGCCAGATTTCTACGAATATCAAGATTTTGCCCAGGGTCAAGCTGCCACCTGTGCCAACTTGGGCTGCTTTGAGTGTGCCCATGGAACTCTTAAATCTGAGACCAGGAACGTGGGGTGGTGGGTTTTGTTTCCCCGGGCAGAAGAATTTGCAGTACCAGATAGGCCCTCGGCCCTACTTGGCCGGCAGCCTGCTGGATTTCCACGAATATCAAGATGCCGCCCAGGGACAAGCTGCTACCTGTGCCAACTCGGGCTGCTTTGAGAGTGCCCACAGAGCTCTGCAAACTGAGACCAGGAACGTGGGGTGCTGAGTTTTGTTTCACCAGGCAGAAGCCGTTGTCAGTGCCAGGTAGGCCCTTGGTCCTTAAGGGCAGGCTTGCTGCAGGATTTCCACGAATATCAAGATGCCGCCCAGGGACAAGCTGCCACCTGTGCCAACTCGGGCTGTCTTTAGAGTGCCCACGGAACTCTTTAAAACTGAAACCAGGAACGTGGGGTGGTGGGTTTTGTTTCCCCGGGCGAAAGCCTTTGTCAGTACCAGGTAGGCCCTCGGCCCTTAGGGGCAGGCTGGCAGCAGGATTTCCACGAATATCAAGATGCCGCCCAGGGACAAGCTGCCACCTGTGCCAACTCGGGCTGCTTTGAGAGTGCCCATGGAGTGCTACAAACAGAAACCAGGAACATGGGGTGCTGAGTTTTATTTTCCCGGGCAGAAGCCTTTGTCAGTACCAGATAGGCCCTCGGCCCTTCGTTCTCGGCTGCCTGCTGCAGGATTTCCACGAATATCAAGATGCCGCCCAGGGACAAGCTGCCACCTGTGCCAACTCGGGCTGCTTTGAGAGTGCCCATGGAGCTCTGCAAACTGAGACCAGGAACGTGGGGTGCTGAGTTTTGTTTCCCCAGGCAGAAGCATTTCTTAGTGCCAGGTAGGCCCTTGGTCCTTAAGGGCAGGCAGCCTGCTGGATTTCCACGAATATCAAGATGCTGCCAAGGGACATGCTGCCACCGGTGCCAACTCGGGCTGCTTTGAGAGTGCCCATGGAGCTCTGCAAACTGAGACCAGGAACGTGGGGTGCTGAGTTTTGTTTCCCCAGGCAGAAGCATTTCTTAGTGCCAGGTAGGCCCTTGGTCCTTAAGGGCAGGCAGCCTGCTGGATTTCCACGAATATCAAGATGCTGCCAAGGGACATGCTGCCACCGGTGCCAACTCGGGCTGCCTTTAGAGTGCCCACGGAACTCTCCAAACTGAAACCAGGAACGTGGGGTGGTGGGGTTTGTTTCCCCGGGCAGAAGCCTTTGTCAGTACCAGGTAGGCCCTCGGCCCTTAGGGGCAGGCTGGCAGCAGGATTTCTGCGAATATCAAGATGCCGCCCAGGGACAAGCTGCCACCTCTGCCAACTCGGGCTGCTTTGAGAGTGCCCATGGAGCTCTACAAACAGAAACCAGGAACATGGGGTGCTGAGTTTTATTTTCCCGGGCAGAAGCCTTTGTCAGTACCAGATAGGCCCTCGGCCCTTCGTTCTTGGCTGCCTGCTGCAGGATTTCCACGAATATCAAGATGCCGCCCAGGGTCAAGCTGCCACCTGTGCCAACTCAGGCTGCTTTGAGTGTGCCCACGGAGCTCTGCAAAATGAGACCACGAACGTGGGGTGGTGGGTTTTGTTTCCCCGGGCAGAAGCATTTGTCAGTACCAGGTAGGCCCTCGGCCCTTAGGGGCAGGCTGGCAGCAGGATTTCCACGAATATCAAGATGCCGCCCAGGGACAAGCTGCCACCTGTGCCAACTCGGGCTGCTTTGAGAGTGCCCATGGAGCTCTGCAAACTGAGACCAGGACCGAGGGGTGCTTAGTTTTGTTTTCCCTGGGCAGAAGCCTTTGTCACTACCAGGTAAACCCTTGGCCATTCGGGGCCGGCTGCCCGCTGGATTTCCACGAATATCAAGATGCCGCCCAGGGACAAGCTGCCACCTGTGCCAACTCGGGCTGCTTAGAGAGTGCCCACGGAGCTCTGCAAACTGAGACCAGGAACGTGGGGTGCTGATTGTTGTTTCCCCGGGCAGAAGCCTTTGTCAGTACCAGGCAGGCCCTTGTTCCTTAGGGGTAGGCTGCTCTCTGGATTTCCACGAATATCAAGATGCCGCCCAGGGACAAGCTGCCACCTGTGCCAACTCGGGCTGCTTAGAGAGTGCCCATGGAGCTCTGCAAAATGAGACCACGAACGTGGGGTGGTGGGTTTTGTTTCCCCAGGCAGAAGCATTTGTCATTACCAGGTAGGCCCTCGGCCCGAAGGGGCAGGCTGGCAGCCAGATTTCTACGAATATCAAGATGCCGCCCAGGGACAAGCTGCCACCTGTGCCAACTCAGCCTTCTTTGAGAGTGCCCATGGAGCTCTGCAAACTGAGACCAGGTCCGAGGGGTGCTTAGTTTTGTTTTCCCTGGGCAGAACCCTTTGTCACTACCAGGTAAGCCCTTGGCCCTTCGGGGCCGGCTGCCCGCTGGATTTCCCCGAATATCAAGGTGCTGCCCAGGGACAAGCTGCCACCTGTGCCAATTGGGGCTGCTTTGAGAGTGCCCATGGAGCTCTACAAACAGAAACCAGGGATATGGCGTGCTGAGTTTTATTTTCCCGGGCAGAAGCCTTTGTCAGTACCAGGTAGGCCCTCGGCCCTTCGTCCTCGACTGCCTGCTGGATTTCCATGAATATCAAGATGCCACCCAGGGACAAGCTGCCACCTGTGCCAACTCGGGCTGCTTAGAGAGTGCCCATGGAGCTCTGCAAACTGAGATGTGGAACGTGGGGTGGTGGGTTTTGTTTCCCCGGGCAGAAGCCTTTGTCAGTACCAGGTAGGCCCTCGGCCCGAAGGGGCAGGCTGGCAGCCAGATTTCTACGAATATCAAGATTTTGCCCAGGGTCAAGCTGCCACCTGTGCCAACTTGGGCTGCTTTGAGTGTGCCCATGGAACTCTTAAATCTGAGACCAGGAACGTGGGGTGGTGGGTTTTGTTTCCCCGGGCAGAAGAATTTGCAGTACCAGATAGGCCCTCGGCCCTACTTGGCCGGCAGCCTGCTGGATTTCCACGAATATCAAGATGCCGCCCAGGGACAAGCTGCTACCTGTGCCAACTCGGGCTGCTTTGAGAGTGCCCACAGAGCTCTGCAAACTGAGACCAGGAACGTGGGGTGCTGAGTTTTGTTTCACCAGGCAGAAGCCGTTGTCAGTGCCAGGTAGGCCCTTGGTCCTTAAGGGCAGGCTTGCTGCAGGATTTCCACGAATATCAAGATGCCGCCCAGGGACAAGCTGCCACCTGTGCCAACTCGGGCTGTCTTTAGAGTGCCCACGGAACTCTTTAAAACTGAAACCAGGAACGTGGGGTGGTGGGTTTTGTTTCCCCGGGCGGAAGCCTTTGTCAGTACCAGGTAGGCCCTCGGCCCTTAGGGGCAGGCTGGCAGCAGGATTTCCACGAATATCAAGATGCCGCCCAGGGACAAGCTGCCACCTGTGCCAACTCGGGCTGCTTTGAGAGTGCCCATGGAGTGCTACAAACAGAAACCAGGAACATGGGGTGCTGAGTTTTATTTTCCCGGGCAGAAGCCTTTGTCAGTACCAGATAGGCCCTCGGCCCTTCGTTCTCGGCTGCCTGCTGCAGGATTTCCACGAATATCAAGATGCCGCCCAGGGACAAGCTGCCACCTGTGCCAACTCGGGCTGCTTAGAGAGTGCCCACGGAGCTCTGCAAACTGAGACCAGGAACGTGGGGTGCTGATTGTTGTTTCTCCGGGCAGAAGCCTTTGTCAGTACCAGGCAGGCCCTTGTTCCTTAGGGGTAGGCTGCTCTCTGGATTTCCACGAATATCAAGATGCCGCCCAGGGACAAGCTGCCACCTGTGCCAACTTGGGCTGCTTAGAGAGTGCCCATGGAGCTCTGGAAACTGAGACCAGGAACGTGGGGTGGTGGGTTTTGTTTCCCCGGGCAGAAGCATTTGTCAGTACCAGGTAGGCCGTCGGCCCTTAGGGGCAGGCTGGCAGCCAGATTTATAATAATATCAAGATGCCGCCCAGGGTCAAGCTGCCACCTGTGCCAACTGGGGCTGCTTTGAGTGTGCCCATGGAACTCTTAAATCTGAAACCTGGAACGTGGGGTTGTGGGTTTTGTTTCCCCGGGCAGAAGCATTTGCAGTACCAGATAGGCCCTCGGCCCTGCTTGGCCAGTAGCCTGCTGGATTTCCACGAATATCAAGATGCCGCCCAGGGACAAGCTGCCACCTGTGCCAACTCGGACTGCTTTGAGAGTGCCCATGGAGCTCTGCAAACTGAGACCAGGAACATGAGTTTGTGGGTTTTATTTCCCCGGGCAGAAGCCTTTATCAGTACCAGGTAGGCCCTCGGCCCTTTGGGGTAGGCTGGCAGCAGGATTTCCACGAATATCAAGATGCCGCCCAGGGACAAGCTGCCACCTGTGCCAACTCGGGCTGCTTTGAGAGTGCCCATGGAGCTCTGCAAACTGAGACCAGGAACGTGGGGTGCTGAGTTTTGTTTCCCCAGGCAGAAGCATTTCTTAGTGCCAGGTAGGCCCTTGGTCCTTAAGGGCAGGCAGCCTGCTGGATTTCCACGAATATCAAGATGCTGCCAAGGGACATGCTGCCACCGGTGCCAACTCGGGCTGCTTTGAGAGTGCCCATGGAGCTCTGCAAACTGAGACCAGGAACGTGGGGTGCTGAGTTTTGTTTCCCCAGGCAGAAGCATTTCTTTGTGCCAGGTAGGCCCTTGGTCCTTAAGGGCAGGCAGCCTGCTGGATTTCCACGAATATCAAGATGCTGCCAAGGGACATGCTGCCACCGGTGCCAACTCGGGCTGCCTTTAGAGTGCCCACGGAACTCTCCAAACTGAAACCAGGAACGTGGGGTGGTGGGGTTTGTTTCCCCGGGCAGAAGCCTTTGTCAGTACCAGGTAGGCCCTCGGCCCTTAGGGGCAGGCTGGCAGCAGGATTTCTGCGAATATCAAGATGCCGCCCAGGGACAAGCTGCCACCTGTGCCAACTCGGGCTGCTTTGAGAGTGCCCATGGAGCTCTACAAACAGAAACCAGGAACATGGGGTGCTGAGTTTTATTTTCCCGGGCAGAAGCCTTTGTCAGTACCAGATAGGCCCTCGGCCCTTCGTTCTTGGCTGCCTGCTGCAGGATTTCCACGAATATCAAGATGCCGCCCAGGGTCAAGCTGCCACCTGTGCCAACTCAGGCTGCTTTGAGTGTGCCCACGGAGCTCTGCAAAATGAGACCACGAACGTGGGGTGGTGGGTTTTGTTTCCCCGGGCAGAAGCATTTGTCAGTACCAGGTAGGCCCTCGGCCCTTAGGGGCAGGCTGGCAGCAGGATTTCCACGAATATCAAGATGCCGCCCAGGGACAAGCTGCCACCTGTGCCAACTCGGGCTGCTTTGAGAGTGCCCACGGAGCTCTGCAAACTGAGACCAGGACCGAGGGGTGCTTAGTTTTGTTTTCCCTGGGCAGAAGCCTTTGTCACTACCAGGTAAACCCTTGGCCATTCGGGGCCGGCTGCCCGCTGGATTTCCACGAATATCAAGATGCCGCCCAGGGACAAGCTGCCACCTGTGCCAACTCGGGCTGCTTAGAGAGTGCCCACGGAGCTCTGCAAACTGAGACCAGGAACGTGGGGTGCTGATTGTTGTTTCCCCGGGCAGAAGCCTTTGTCAGTACCAGGCAGGCCCTTGTTCCTTAGGGGTAGGCTGCTCTCTGGATTTCCACGAATATCAAGATGCCGCCCAGGGACAAGCTGCCACCTGTGCCAACTCGGGCTGCTTAGAGAGTGCCCATGGAGCTCTGGAAACTGAGACCAGGAACGTGGGGTGGTGGGTTTTGTTTCCCCGGGCAGAAGCATTTGTCAGTACCAGGTAGGCCGTCGGACCTTAGGGGCAGGCTGGCAGCCAGATTTATAATAATATCAAGATGCCGCCCAGGGTCAAGCTGCCACCTGTGCCAACTGGGGCTGCTTTGAGTGTGCCCATGGAACTCTTAAATCTGAAACCAGGAACGTGGGGTTGTGGGTTTTGTTTCCCCGGGCAGAAGCCTTTATCAGTACCAGATAGGCCCTCGGCCCTGCTTGGCCAGTAGCCTGCTGGATTTCCACGAATATCAAGATGCCGCCCAGGGTCAAGCTGCCACCTGTGCCAACTCGGACTGCTTTGAGAGTGCCCATGGAGCTCTGCAAACTGAGACCAGGAACATGAGTTTGTGGGTTTTATTTCCCCGGGCAGAAGCCTTTATCAGTACCAGGTAGGCCCTCGGCCCTTTGGGGTAGGCTGGCAGCAGGATTTCCACGAATATCAAGATGCCGCCCAGGGACAAGCTGCCACCTGTGCCAACTCGGGCTGCTTTGAGAGTGCCCACAGAGCTCTGCAAACTGAGACCAGGAACGTGGGGTGCTGAGTTTTGTTTCACCAGGCAGAAGCCGTTCTCAGTGCCAGGTAGGCCCTTGGTCCTTAAGGGCAGGCTTGCTGCAGGATTTCCACGAATATCAAGATGCCGCCCAGGGACAAGCTGCCACCTGTGCCAACTCGGGCTGTCTTTAGAGTGCCCACGGAACTCTTTAAAACTGAAACCAGGAACGTGGGGTGGTGGGTTTTGTTTCCCCGGGCGGAAGCCTTTGTCAGTACCAGGTAGGCCCTCGGCCCTTAGGGGCAGGCTGGCAGCAGGATTTCCACGAATATCAAGATGCCGCCCAGGGACAAGCTGCCACCTGTGCCAACTCGGGCTGCTTTGAGAGTGCCCATGGAGTGCTACAAACAGAAACCAGGAACATGGGGTGCTGAGTTTTATTTTCCCGGGCAGAAGCCTTTGTCAGTACCAGATAGGCCCTCGGCCCTTCGTTCTCGGCTGCCTGCTGCAGGATTTCCACGAATATCAAGATGCCGCCCAGGGACAAGCTGCCACCTGTGCCAACTCGGGCTGCTTAGAGAGTGCCCACGGAGCTCTGCAAACTGAGACCAGGAACGTGGGGTGCTGATTGTTGTTTCTCCGGGCAGAAGCCTTTGTCAGTACCAGGCAGGCCCTTGTTCCTTAGGGGTAGGCTGCTCTCTGGATTTCCACGAATATCAAGATGCCGCCCAGGGACAAGCTGCCACCTGTGCCAACTTGGGCTGCTTAGAGAGTGCCCATGGAGCTCTGGAAACTGAGACCAGGAACGTGGGGTGGTGGGTTTTGTTTCCCCGGGCAGAAGCATTTGTCAGTACCAGGTAGGCCGTCGGCCCTTAGGGGCAGGCTGGCAGCCAGATTTATAATAATATCAAGATGCCGCCCAGGGTCAAGCTGCCACCTGTGCCAACTGGGGCTGCTTTGAGTGTGCCCATGGAACTCTTAAATCTGAAACCAGGAACGTGGGGTTGTGGGTTTTGTTTCCCCGGGCAGAAGCATTTGCAGTACCAGATAGGCCCTTGGCCCTGCTTGGCCAGTAGCCTGCTGGATTTCCACGAATATCAAGATGCCGCCCAGGGACAAGCTGCCACCTGTGCCAACTCGGACTGCTTTGAGAGTGCCCATGGAGCTCTGCAAACTGAGACCAGGAACATGAGTTTGTGGGTTTTATTTCCCCGGGCAGAAGCCTTTATCAGTACCAGGTAGGCCCTCGGCCCTTTGGGGTAGGCTGGCAGCAGGATTTCCACGAATATCAAGATGCCGCCCAGGGACAAGCTGCCACCTGTGCCAACTCGGGCTGCTTTGAGAGTGCCCATGGAGCTCTGCAAACTGAGACCAGGAACGTGGGGTGCTGAGTTTTGTTTCCCCAGGCAGAAGCATTTCTTAGTGCCAGGTAGGCCCTTGGTCCTTAAGGGCAGGCAGCCTGCTGGATTTCCACGAATATCAAGATGCTGCCAAGGGACATGCTGCCACCGGTGCCAACTCGGGCTGCTTTGAGAGTGCCCATGGAGCTCTGCAAACTGAGACCAGGAACGTGGGGTGCTGAGTTTTGTTTCCCCAGGCAGAAGCATTTCTTTGTGCCAGGTAGGCCCTTGGTCCTTAAGGGCAGGCAGCCTGCTGGATTTCCACGAATATCAAGATGCTGCCAAGGGACATGCTGCCACCGGTGCCAACTCGGGCTGCCTTTAGAGTGCCCACGGAACTCTCCAAACTGAAACCAGGAACGTGGGGTGGTGGGGTTTGTTTCCCCGGGCAGAAGCCTTTGTCAGTACCAGGTAGGCCCTCGGCCCTTAGGGGCAGGCTGGCAGCAGGATTTCTGCGAATATCAAGATGCCGCCCAGGGACAAGCTGCCACCTGTGCCAACTCGGGCTGCTTAGAGAGTGCCCATGGAGCTCTACAAACAGAAACCAGGAACATGGGGTGCTGAGTTTTATTTTCCCGGGCAGAAGCCTTTGTCAGTACCAGATAGGCCCTCGGCCCTTCGTTCTTGGCTGCCTGCTGCAGGATTTCCACGAATATCAAGATGCCGCCCAGGGTCAAGCTGCCACCTGTGCCAACTCAGGCTGCTTTGAGTGTGCCCACGGAGCTCTGCAAAATGAGACCACGAACGTGGGGTGGTGGGTTTTGTTTCCCCGGGCAGAAGCATTTGTCAGTACCAGGTAGGCCCTCGGCCCTTAGGGGCAGGCTGGCAGCAGGATTTCCACGAATATCAAGATGCCGCCCAGGGACAAGCTGCCACCTGTGCCAACTCGGGCTGCTTTGAGAGTGCCCATGGAGCTCTGCAAACTGAGACCAGGACCGAGGGGTGCTTAGTTTTGTTTTCCCTGGGCAGAAGCCTTTGTCACTACCAGGTAAACCCTTGGACATTCGGGGCCGGCTGCCCGCTGGATTTCCACGAATATCAAGATGCCGCCCAGGGACAAGCTGCCACCTGTGCCAACTCGGGCTGCTTAGAGAGTGCCCACGGAGCTCTGCAAACTGAGACCAGGAACGTGGGGTGCTGATTGTTGTTTCTCCGGGCAGAAGCCTTTGTCAGTACCAGGCAGGCCCTTGTTCCTTAGGGGTAGGCTGCTCTCTGGATTTCCACGAATATCAAGATGCCGCCCAGGGACAAGCTGCCACCTGTGCCAACTCGGGCTGCTTAGAGAGTGCCCATGGAGCTCTGGAAACTGAGACCAGGAACGTGGGGTGGTGGGTTTTGTTTCCCCGGGCAGAAGCATTTGTCAGTACCAGGTAGGCCGTCGGACCTTAGGGGCAGGCTGGCAGCCAGATTTATAATAATATCAAGATGCCGCCCAGGGTCAAGCTGCCACCTGTGCCAACTGGGGCTGCTTTGAGTGTGCCCATGGAACTCTTAAATCTGAAACCAGGAACGTGGGGTTGTGGGTTTTGTTTCCCCGGGCAGAAGCCTTTATCAGTACCAGATAGGCCCTCGGCCCTGCTTGGCCAGTAGCCTGCTGGATTTCCACGAATATCAAGATGCCGCCCAGGGTCAAGCTGCCACCTGTGCCAACTCGGACTGCTTTGAGAGTGCCCATGGAGCTCTGCAAACTGAGACCAGGAACATGAGTTTGTGGGTTTTATTTCCCCGGGCAGAAGCCTTTATCAGTACCAGGTAGGCCCTCGGCCCTTTGGGGTAGGCTGGCAGCAGGATTTCCACGAATATCAAGATGCCGCCCAGGGACAAGCTGCCACCTGTGCCAACTCAGGCTGCTTTGAGAGTGCCCACAGAGCTCTGCAAACTGAGACCAGGAACGTGGGGTGCTGAGTTTTGTTTCACCAGGCAGAAGCCGTTGTCAGTGCCAGGTAGGCCCTTGGTCCTTAAGGGCAGGCAGCCTGCTGGATTTCCACGAATATCAAGATGCTGCCAAGGGACATGCTGCCACCGGTGCCAACTCGGGCTGCCTTTAGAGTGCCCACGGAACTCTTCAAACTGAAACCAGGAACGTGGGGTGGTGGGTTTTGTTTCCCCGGGCAGAAGCCTTTGTCAGTACCAGGTAGGCCCTCGGCCCTTAGGGGCAGGCTGGCAGCAGGATTTCCGCGAATATCAAGATGCCGCCCAGGGACAAGCTGCCACCTCTGCCAACTCGGGCTGCTTTGAGAGTGCCCATGGAGCTCTACAAACAGAAACCAGGAACATGGGGTGCTGAGTTTTATTTTCCCGGGCAGAAGCCTTTGTCAGTACCAGATAGGCCCTCGGCCCTTCGTTCTTGGCTGCCTGCTGCAGGATTTCCACGAATATGAAGTTGCCGCCCAGGGACAAGCTGCCACCTGTGCCAACTCGGGCTGCTTTGAGTGTGCCCACGGAGCTCTGCAAAATGAGACCACGAACGTGGGGTGGTGGGTTTTGTTTCCCCGGGCAGAAGCATTTGTCAGTACCAGGTAGGCCGTCGGCCCTTAGGGGCAGGCTGGCAGCCAGATTTCTACGAATATCAAGATGATGCCCAGGGTCAAGCTGCCACCTATGCCAACTCGGGCTGCTTTGAGAGTGCCCATGGAGCTCTGCAAACTGAGACCAGGACCGAGGGGTGCTTAGTTTTGTTTTCCCTGGGCAGAAGCCTTTGTCACTACCAGGTAAGCCCTTGGACATTCGGGGCCGGCTGCCCGCTGGATTTCCACGAATATCAAGATGCCGCCCAGGGACAAGCTGCCACCTGTGCCAACTCGGGCTGCCATTAGAGTGCCCATGGAACTCTTCAAACTGAAACCAGGAACGTTGGGTGGTGGGTTTTGTTTCCCTGGGCGGAAGCCTTTGTCAGTACCAGGTAGGCCCTCGGCCCTTAGGGGCAGGCTGGCAGCAGGATTTCCACGAATATCAAGATGCCGCCCAGGGACAAGCTGCCACCTGTGCCAACTCGGGCTGCTTTGAGTGTGCCCATGGAGCGCTACAAACAGAAACCAGGAACATGGGGTGCTGAGTTTTATTTTCCCGGGCAGAAGCCTTTGTCAGTACCAGATAGGCCCGCGGCCCTTCGTTCTCGGCTGCCTGCTGCAGGATTTCCACGAATATCAAGATGCCGCCCAGGGACAAGCTGCCACTTGTGCCAACTCGGGCTGCTTAGAGAGTGCCCACGGAGCTCTGCAAACTGAGACCAGGAACGTGGGGTGCTGATTGTTGTTTCCCCGGGCAGAAGCCTTTGTCAGTACCAGGCAGGCCCTTGTTCCTTAGGGGTAGGCTGCTCTCTGGATTTCCACGAATATGAAGATGCCGCCCAGGGACAAGCTGCCACCTGTGCCAACTCGGGCTGCTTTGAGAGTGCCCATGGAGCTCTGCAAACTGAGACCAGGAACGTGGGGTTGTGGGTTTTGTTTCCCCGGGCAGAAGCATTTGCAGTACCAGATAGGCCCTTGGCCCTGCTTAGCCAGCAGCCTGCTGGATTTCCACGAATATCAAGATGCCGCCCAGGGACAAGCTGCCACCTGTGCCAACTCGGACTGCTTTGAGAGTGCCCACGGAGCTCTGCAAACTGAGACCAGGAACATGAGTTTGTGGGTTTTATTTCCCCGGGCAGAAGCCTTTGTCAGTACCAGGCAGGCCTTCGGCCCTTTGTGGTAGGCTGGCAGCAGGATTTTCGGCGAATATCAAGATGCCGCCCAGGGACAAGCTGCCACCTGTGCAAACTCGGGCTGCTTAGAGAGTGCCCATGGAGCTCTGGAAACTGAGACCAGGAACGTGGGGTGGTGGGTTTTGTTTCCCCAGGCAGAAGCATTTCTCAGTGCCTGGTAGGCCCTTGGTCCTTAAGGGCAGGCAGTCTGCTGGATTTCCACGAATATCAAGATGCTGCCAAGGGACATGCTGCCACCGGTGCCAACTCAGGCTGCCTTTAGAGTGCCCACGGAACTCTTCAAACTGAAACCAGGAACGTGGGGTGGTGGGTTTTGTTTCCCCGGGCAGAAGCCTTTGTCAGTACCAGATAGGCCCTCGGCCCTTTGTTGTCGGCTGCCTGCTGCAGGATTTCCACGAATATCAAGATGCCGCCCAGGGACAAGCTGCCACCTGTGCCAACTCGGGCTGCTTTGAGAGTGCCCACGGAGCTCTGCAAAATGAGACCAGGAACGTGGGGTGGTGGGTTTTGTTTCCCCGGGCAGAAGCATTTGTCAGTACCAGGTAGGCCCTCGGTCCTTAGGGGCAGGCTGGCAGCCAGATTTCTACGAATATCAAGATGCCGCCCAGGGTCAAGCTGCCACCTGTGCAAACTCGGGCTGCTTAGAGAGTGCCCATGGAGCTCTACAAACAGAAACCAGGAACATGGGGTGGTGGGTTTTGTTTCCCTGGGCAGAAGCCTTTGTCAGTACCAGGTAGGCCCTCGGCCCTTCGTTCTCGGCTGCCTGCTGGATTTCCATGAATATCAAGATGCCACGCAGGGACAAGCTGCCACCTGTGCCAACTCGGGCTGCTTTGAGAGTGCCCATGGAGCTCTGCAAACTGAGACCAGGACCGAGGGGTGCTTAGTTTTGTTTTCCCTGGGCAGAACCCTTTGTCACTACCAGGTAAGCCCTTGGCCTGTCGGGGCCGGCTGCCCGCTGGATTTCCCCGAATATCAAGGTGCTGCCCAGGGACAAGCTGCCACCTGTGCCAACTCGAGCTGCTTAGAGAGTGCCCATGGAGCTCTGCAAACTGAGACCAGGAACGTGGGTTGGTGGGTTTTGTTTCCCCGGGCAGAAGACTTTGTCTATACCAGGTAGGCCCTCGGCCCTTAGGGGCAGGCTGGCAGCCAAATTTCTACGAATATCAAGATGCCGCCCAGGGTCAAGCTGCCACCTGTGCCAACTCGGGCTGCTTAGAGAGTGCCCACGGAGCTCTGCAAACTGAGACCAGGAACGTGGGGTGGTGGGTTTTGTTTCCCCGGGCAGAAGCATTTGTCAGTACCCGGTAGGCCCTCGGCCCTTAGGGGCAGGCTGGCAGCCAGATTTCTACTAATATCAAGATGCCGCCCAGGGACAAGCTGCCACCTGTGCCAACTCGGGCTGCTTAGAGAGTGCCCATGGAGCTCTACAAACAGAAACCAGGAACATGGGGTGCTGAGTTTTATTTTCCCGGGCAGAAGCCTTTGTCAGTACCAGGTAGGCCTTCGGCCCTTCGTTCTCGGCTGCCTGCTGGATTTCCACGAATATCAAGATGCCGCCCAGGGACAAGCTGCTAGCTGTTGTAACTCGGGCTGCTTTGAGAGTGCCCATGGAGCTCTGCAACCCGAGACCAGGAACTTGGGGTGGTGTGTTTTGTTCCCCAGGCAGAAGCCTTTGTCAGTACCAGGCAGGCCCTTGTTCCTTAGGGGTAGGCTGCTCTCTGGATTTCCACGAATATCAAGATGTCGCCAAGGAACAAGCTGCCACCTGTGCCAACTCGTGCTGCTTAGAGAGTGCCCATGGAGCTCTGCAAACTGAGACCAGGAACGTGGGGGGCTGAGTTTTGTTTCCCCAGGCAGAAGCCACTGTCAGTACAATGTAGGCCCTTGGTCCTTAAGGGCAGGCAGCCTGCTGGATTTCCACGAATATCAAGATGCCGACCAGGGACAAGCTGCTACCTGTGCCAACTCGGGCTGCCTTTAGAGTGCCCACGGAACTCTTCAAACTGAAACCAGGAACGTGGGGTGGTGGGTTTTGTTTCGCCGGGCAGAAGCCTTTATCAGTACCAGATAGGCCCTCGGCCCTGCTTGGCCAGTAGCCTGCTGGATTTCCACGAATATCAAGATGCCGCCCAGGGTCAAGCTGCCACCTGTGCCAACTCGGACTGCTTTGAGAGTGCCCATGGAGCTCTGCAAACTGAGACCAGGAACATGAGTTTGTGGGTTTTATTTCCCCGGGCAGAAGCCTTTATCAGTACCAGGTAGGCCCTCGGCCCTTTGGGGTAGGCTGGCAGCAGGATTTCCAAGAATATCAAGATGCCGCCCAGGGACAAGCTGCCACCTGTGCCAACTCGGGCTGCTTTGAGAGTGCCCACAGAGCTCTGCAAACTGAGACCAGGAACGTGGGGTGCTGAGTTTTGTTTCACCAGGCAGAAGCCGTTCTCAGTGCCAGGTAGGCCCTTGGTCCTTAAGGGCAGGCTTGCTGGAGGATTTCCACGAATATCAAGATGCCGCCCAGGGACAAGCTGCCACCTGTGCCAACTCGGGCTGTCTTTAGAGTGCCCACGGAACTCTTTAAAACTGAAACCAGGAACGTGGGGTGGTGGGTTTTGTTTCCCCGGGCGGAAGCCTTTGTCAGTACCAGGTAGGCCCTCGGCCCTTAGGGGCAGGCTGGCAGCAGGATTTCCACGAATATCAAGATGCCGCCCAGGGACAAGCTGCCACCTGTGCCAACTCGGGCTGCTTTGAGAGTGCCCATGGAGTGCTACAAACAGAAACCAGGAACATGGGGTGCTGAGTTTTATTTTCCCGGGCAGAAGCCTTTGTCAGTACCAGATAGGCCCTCGGCCCTTCGTTCTCGGCTGCCTGCTGCAGGATTTCCACGAATATCAAGATGCCGCCCAGGGACAAGCTGCCACCTGTGCCAACTCGGGCTGCTTAGAGAGTGCCCACGGAGCTCTGCAAACTGAGACCAGGAACGTGGGGTGCTGATTGTTGTTTCTCCGGGCAGAAGCCTTTGTCAGTACCAGGCAGGCCCTTGTTCCTTAGGGGTAGGCTGCTCTCTGGATTTCCACGAATATCAAGATGCCGCCCAGGGACAAGCTGCCACCTGTGCCAACTTGGGCTGCTTAGAGAGTGCCCATGGAGCTCTGGAAACTGAGACCAGGAACGTGGGGTGGTGGGTTTTGTTTCCCCGGGCAGAAGCATTTGTCAGTACCAGGTAGGCCGTCGGCCCTTAGGGGCAGGCTGGCAGCCAGATTTATAATAATATCAAGATGCCGCCCAGGGTCAAGCTGCCACCTGTGCCAACTGGGGCTGCTTTGAGTGTGCCCATGGAACTCTTAAATCTGAAACCAGGAACGTGGGGTTGTGGGTTTTGTTTCCCCGGGCAGAAGCATTTGCAGTACCAGATAGGCCCTCGGCCCTGCTTGGCCAGTAGCCTGCTGGATTTCCACGAATATCAAGATGCCGCCCAGGGACAAGCTGCCACCTGTGCCAACTCGGACTGCTTTGAGAGTGCCCATGGAGCTCTGCAAACTGAGACCAGGAACATGAGTTTGTGGGTTTTATTTCCCCGGGCAGAAGCCTTTATCAGTACCAGGTAGGCCCTCGGCCCTTTGGGGTAGGCTGGCAGCAGGATTTCCACGAATATCAAGATGCCGCCCAGGGACAAGCTGCCACCTGTGCCAACTCGGGCTGCTTTGAGAGTGCCCATGGAGCTCTGCAAACTGAGACCAGGAACGTGGGGTGCTGAGTTTTGTTTCCCCAGGCAGAAGCATTTCTTAGTGCCAGGTAGGCCCTTGGTCCTTAAGGGCAGGCAGCCTGCTGGATTTCCACGAATATCAAGATGCTGCCAAGGGACATGCTGCCACCGGTGCCAACTCGGGCTGCTTTGAGAGTGCCCATGGAGCTCTGCAAACTGAGACCAGGAACGTGGGGTGCTGAGTTTTGTTTCCCCAGGCAGAAGCATTTCTTTGTGCCAGGTAGGCCCTTGGTCCTTAAGGGCAGGCAGCCTGCTGGATTTCCACGAATATCAAGATGCTGCCAAGGGACATGCTGCCACCGGTGCCAACTCGGGCTGCCTTTAGAGTGCCCACGGAACTCTCCAAACTGAAACCAGGAACGTGGGGTGGTGGGGTTTGTTTCCCCGGGCAGAAGCCTTTGTCAGTACCAGGTAGGCCCTCGGCCCTTAGGGGCAGGCTGGCAGCAGGATTTCTGCGAATATCAAGATGCCGCCCAGGGACAAGCTGCCACCTGTGCCAACTCGGGCTGCTTTGAGAGTGCCCATGGAGCTCTACAAACAGAAACCAGGAACATGGGGTGCTGAGTTTTATTTTCCCGGGCAGAAGCCTTTGTCAGTACCAGATAGGCCCTCGGCCCTTCGTTCTTGGCTGCCTGCTGCAGGATTTCCACGAATATCAAGATGCCGCCCAGGGACAAGCTGCTAGCTGTTGTAACTCGGGCTGCTTTGAGAGTGCCCATGGAGCTCTGCAACCCGAGACCAGGAACTTGGGGTGGTGTGTTTTGTTCCCCAGGCAGAAGCCTTTGTCAGTACCAGGCAGGCCCTTGTTCCTTAGGGGTAGGCTGCTCTCTGGATTTCCACGAATATCAAGATGTCGCCAAGGAACAAGCTGCCACCTGTGCCAACTCGTGCTGCTTAGAGAGTGCCCATGGAGCTCTGCAAACTGAGACCAGGAACGTGGGGGGCTGAGTTTTGTTTCCCCAGGCAGAAGCCACTGTCAGTACAATGTAGGCCCTTGGTCCTTAAGGGCAGGCAGCCTGCTGGATTTCCACGAATATCAAGATGCCGACCAGGGACAAGCTGCTACCTGTGCCAACTCGGGCTGCCTTTAGAGTGCCCACGGAACTCTTCAAACTGAAACCAGGAACGTGGGGTGGTGGGTTTTGTTTCGCCGGGCAGAAGCCTTTATCAGTACCAGATAGGCCCTCGGCCCTGCTTGGCCAGTAGCCTGCTGGATTTCCACGAATATCAAGATGCCGCCCAGGGTCAAGCTGCCACCTGTGCCAACTCGGACTGCTTTGAGAGTGCCCATGGAGCTCTGCAAACTGAGACCAGGAACATGAGTTTGTGGGTTTTATTTCCCCGGGCAGAAGCCTTTATCAGTACCAGGTAGGCCCTCGGCCCTTTGGGGTAGGCTGGCAGCAGGATTTCCACGAATATCAAGATGCCGCCCAGGGACAAGCTGCCACCTGTGCCAACTCGGGCTGCTTTGAGAGTGCCCACAGAGCTCTGCAAACTGAGACCAGGAACGTGGGGTGCTGAGTTTTGTTTCACCAGGCAGAAGCCGTTCTCAGTGCCAGGTAGGCCCTTGGTCCTTAAGGGCAGGCTTGCTGCAGGATTTCCACGAATATCAAGATGCCGCCCAGGGACAAGCTGCCACCTGTGCCAACTCGGGCTGTCTTTAGAGTGCCCACGGAACTCTTTAAAACTGAAACCAGGAACGTGGGGTGGTGGGTTTTGTTTCCCCGGGCGGAAGCCTTTGTCAGTACCAGGTAGGCCCTCGGCCCTTAGGGGCAGGCTGGCAGCAGGATTTCCACGAATATCAAGATGCCGCCCAGGGACAAGCTGCCACCTGTGCCAACTCGGGCTGCTTTGAGAGTGCCCATGGAGTGCTACAAACAGAAACCAGGAACATGGGGTGCTGAGTTTTATTTTCCCGGGCAGAAGCCTTTGTCAGTACCAGATAGGCCCTCGGCCCTTCGTTCTCGGCTGCCTGCTGCAGGATTTCCACGAATATCAAGATGCCGCCCAGGGACAAGCTGCCACCTGTGCCAACTCGGGCTGCTTAGAGAGTGCCCACGGAGCTCTGCAAACTGAGACCAGGAACGTGGGGTGCTGATTGTTGTTTCTCCGGGCAGAAGCCTTTGTCAGTACCAGGCAGGCCCTTGTTCCTTAGGGGTAGGCTGCTCTCTGGATTTCCACGAATATCAAGATGCCGCCCAGGGACAAGCTGCCACCTGTGCCAACTTGGGCTGCTTAGAGAGTGCCCATGGAGCTCTGGAAACTGAGACCAGGAACGTGGGGTGGTGGGTTTTGTTTCCCCGGGCAGAAGCATTTGTCAGTACCAGGTAGGCCGTCGGCCCTTAGGGGCAGGCTGGCAGCCAGATTTATAATAATATCAAGATGCCGCCCAGGGTCAAGCTGCCACCTGTGCCAACTGGGGCTGCTTTGAGTGTGCCCATGGAACTCTTAAATCTGAAACCAGGAACGTGGGGTTGTGGGTTTTGTTTCCCCGGGCAGAAGCATTTGCAGTACCAGATAGGCCCTTGGCCCTGCTTGGCCAGTAGCCTGCTGGATTTCCACGAATATCAAGATGCCGCCCAGGGACAAGCTGCCACCTGTGCCAACTCGGACTGCTTTGAGAGTGCCCATGGAGCTCTGCAAACTGAGACCAGGAACATGAGTTTGTGGGTTTTATTTCCCCGGGCAGAAGCCTTTATCAGTACCAGGTAGGCCCTCGGCCCTTTGGGGTAGGCTGGCAGCAGGATTTCCACGAATATCAAGATGCCGCCCAGGGACAAGCTGCCACCTGTGCCAACTCGGGCTGCTTTGAGAGTGCCCATGGAGCTCTGCAAACTGAGACCAGGAACGTGGGGTGCTGAGTTTTGTTTCCCCAGGCAGAAGCATTTCTTAGTGCCAGGTAGGCCCTTGGTCCTTAAGGGCAGGCAGCCTGCTGGATTTCCACGAATATCAAGATGCTGCCAAGGGACATGCTGCCACCGGTGCCAACTCGGGCTGCTTTGAGAGTGCCCATGGAGCTCTGCAAACTGAGACCAGGAACGTGGGGTGCTGAGTTTTGTTTCCCCAGGCAGAAGCATTTCTTTGTGCCAGGTAGGCCCTTGGTCCTTAAGGGCAGGCAGCCTGCTGGATTTCCACGAATATCAAGATGCTGCCAAGGGACATGCTGCCACCGGTGCCAACTCGGGCTGCCTTTAGAGTGCCCACGGAACTCTCCAAACTGAAACCAGGAACGTGGGGTGGTGGGGTTTGTTTCCCCGGGCAGAAGCCTTTGTCAGTACCAGGTAGGCCCTCGGCCCTTAGGGGCAGGCTGGCAGCAGGATTTCTGCGAATATCAAGATGCCGCCCAGGGACAAGCTGCCACCTGTGCCAACTCGGGCTGCTTTGAGAGTGCCCATGGAGCTCTACAAACAGAAACCAGGAACATGGGGTGCTGAGTTTTATTTTCCCGGGCAGAAGCCTTTGTCAGTACCAGATAGGCCCTCGGCCCTTCGTTCTTGGCTGCCTGCTGCAGGATTTCCACGAATATCAAGATGCCGCCCAGGGTCAAGCTGCCACCTGTGCCAACTCAGGCTGCTTTGAGTGTGCCCACGGAGCTCTGCAAAATGAGACCACGAACGTGGGGTGGTGGGTTTTGTTTCCCCGGGCAGAAGCATTTGTCAGTACCAGGTAGGCCCTCGGCCCTTAGGGGCAGGCTGGCAGCAGGATTTCCACGAATATCAAGATGCCGCCCAGGGACAAGCTGCCACCTGTGCCAACTCGGGCTGCTTTGAGAGTGCCCATGGAGCTCTGCAAACTGAGACCAGGACCGAGGGGTGCTTAGTTTTGTTTTCCCTGGGCAGAAGCCTTTGTCACTACCAGGTAAACCCTTGGACATTCGGGGCCGGCTGCCCGCTGGATTTCCACGAATATCAAGATGCCGCCCAGGGACAAGCTGCCACCTGTGCCAACTCGGGCTGCTTAGAGAGTGCCCACGGAGCTCTGCAAACTGAGACCAGGAACGTGGGGTGCTGATTGTTGTTTCCCCGGGCAGAAGCCTTTGTCAGTACCAGGCAGGCCCTTGTTCCTTAGGGGTAGGCTGCTCTCTGGATTTCCACGAATATCAAGATGCCGCCCAGGGACAAGCTGCCACCTGTGCCAACTCGGGCTGCTTAGAGAGTGCCCATGGAGCTCTGGAAACTGAGACCAGGAACGTGGGGTGGTGGGTTTTGTTTCCCCGGGCAGAAGCATTTGTCAGTACCAGGTAGGCCCTCGGTCCTTAGGGGCAGGCTGGCAGCCAGATTTCTACGAATATCAAGATGCCGCCCAGGGTCAAGCTGCCACCTGTGCAAACTCGGGCTGCTTAGAGAGTGCCCATGGAGCTCTACAAACAGAAACCAGGAACATGGGGTGGTGGGTTTTGTTTCCCCTGGCAGAAGCCTTTGTCAGTACCAGGTAGGCCCTCGGCCCTTCGTTCTCGGCTGCCTGCTGGATTTCCATGAATATCAAGATGCCACGCAGGGACAAGCTGCCACCTGTGCCAACTCGGGCTGCTTTGAGAGTGCCCATGGAGCTCTGCAAACTGAGACCAGGAACGTGGGTTGGTGGGTTTTGTTTCCCCGGGCAGAAGACTTTGTCTGTACCAGGTAGGCCCTCGGCCCTTAGGGGCAGGCTGGCAGCCAAATTTCTACGAATATCAAGATGCCGCCCAGGGTCAAGCTGCCACCTGTGCCAACTCGAGCTGCTTAGAGAGTGCCCACGGAGCTCTGCAAACTGAGACCAGGAACGTGGGGTGGTGGGTTTTGTTTCCCCGGGCAGAAGCATTTGTCAGTACCCGGTAGGCCCTCGGCCCTTAGGGGCAGGCTGGCAGCCAGATTTCTACTAATATCAAGATGCCGCCCAGGGACAAGCTGCCACCTGTGCCAACTCGGGCTGCTTAGAGAGTGCCCATGGAGCTCTACAAACAGAAACCAGGAACATGGGGTGCTGAGTTTTATTTTCCCGGGCAGAAGCCTTTGTCAGTACCAGGTAGGCCTTCGGCCCTTCGTTCTCGGCTGCCTGCTGGATTTCCACGAATATCAAGATGCCGCCCAGGGACAAGCTGCTAGCTGTTGTAACTCGGGCTGCTTTGAGAGTGCCCATGGAGCTCTGCAACCCGAGACCAGGAACTTGGGGTGGTGTGTTTTGTTCCCCAGGCAGAAGCCTTTGTCAGTACCAGGCAGGCCCTTGTTCCTTAGGGGTAGGCTGCTCTCTGGATTTCCACGAATATCAAGATGTCGCCAAGGAACAAGCTGCCACCTGTGCCAACTCGTGCTGCTTTGAGAGTGCCCATGGAGCTCTGCAAACTGAGACCAGGAACGTGGGGGGCTGAGTTTTGTTTCCCCAGGCAGAAGCCACTGTCAGTACAATGTAGGCCCTTGGTCCTTAAGGGCAGGCAGCCTGCTGGATTTCCACGAATATCAAGATGCCGACCAGGGACAAGCTGCTACCTGTGCCAACTCGGGCTGCCTTTAGAGTGCCCACGGAACTCTTCAAACTGAAACCAGGAACGTGGGGTGGTGGGTTTTGTTTCGCCGGGCAGAAGCCTTTATCAGTACCAGATAGGCCCTCGGCCCTGCTTGGCCAGTAGCCTGCTGGATTTCCACGAATATCAAGATGCCGCCCAGGGTCAAGCTGCCACCTGTGCCAACTCGGACTGCTTTGAGAGTGCCCATGGAGCTCTGCAAACTGAGACCAGGAACATGAGTTTGTGGGTTTTATTTCCCCGGGCAGAAGCCTTTATCAGTACCAGGTAGGCCCTCGGCCCTTTGGGGTAGGCTGGCAGCAGGATTTCCACGAATATCAAGATGCCGCCCAGGGACAAGCTGCCACCTGTGCCAACTCGGGCTGCTTTGAGAGTGCCCACAGAGCTCTGCAAACTGAGACCAGGAACGTGGGGTGCTGAGTTTTGTTTCACCAGGCAGAAGCCGTTCTCAGTGCCAGGTAGGCCCTTGGTCCTTAAGGGCAGGCTTGCTGCAGGATTTCCACGAATATCAAGATGCCGCCCAGGGACAAGCTGCCACCTGTGCCAACTCGGGCTGTCTTTAGAGTGCCCACGGAACTCTTTAAAACTGAAACCAGGAACGTGGGGTGGTGGGTTTTGTTTCCCCGGGCGGAAGCCTTTGTCAGTACCAGGTAGGCCCTCGGCCCTTAGGGGCAGGCTGGCAGCAGGATTTCCACGAATATCAAGATGCCGCCCAGGGACAAGCTGCCACCTGTGCCAACTCGGGCTGCTTTGAGAGTGCCCATGGAGTGCTACAAACAGAAACCAGGAACATGGGGTGCTGAGTTTTATTTTCCCGGGCAGAAGCCTTTGTCAGTACCAGATAGGCCCTCGGCCCTTCGTTCTCGGCTGCCTGCTGCAGGATTTCCACGAATATCAAGATGCCGCCCAGGGACAAGCTGCCACCTGTGCCAACTCGGGCTGCTTAGAGAGTGCCCACGGAGCTCTGCAAACTGAGACCAGGAACGTGGGGTGCTGATTGTTGTTTCTCCGGGCAGAAGCCTTTGTCAGTACCAGGCAGGCCCTTGTTCCTTAGGGGTAGGCTGCTCTCTGGATTTCCACGAATATCAAGATGCCGCCCAGGGACAAGCTGCCACCTGTGCCAACTTGGGCTGCTTAGAGAGTGCCCATGGAGCTCTGGAAACTGAGACCAGGAACGTGGGGTGGTGGGTTTTGTTTCCCCGGGCAGAAGCATTTGTCAGTACCAGGTAGGCCGTCGGCCCTTAGGGGCAGGCTGGCAGCCAGATTTATAATAATATCAAGATGCCGCCCAGGGTCAAGCTGCCACCTGTGCCAACTGGGGCTGCTTTGAGTGTGCCCATGGAACTCTTAAATCTGAAACCAGGAACGTGGGGTTGTGGGTTTTGTTTCCCCGGGCAGAAGCATTTGCAGTACCAGATAGGCCCTCGGCCCTGCTTGGCCAGTAGCCTGCTGGATTTCCACGAATATCAAGATGCCGCCCAGGGACAAGCTGCCACCTGTGCCAACTCGGACTGCTTTGAGAGTGCCCATGGAGCTCTGCAAACTGAGACCAGGAACATGAGTTTGTGGGTTTTATTTCCCCGGGCAGAAGCCTTTATCAGTACCAGGTAGGCCCTCGGCCCTTTGGGGTAGGCTGGCAGCAGGATTTCCACGAATATCAAGATGCCGCCCAGGGACAAGCTGCCACCTGTGCCAACTCGGGCTGCTTTGAGAGTGCCCATGGAGCTCTGCAAACTGAGACCAGGAACGTGGGGTGCTGAGTTTTGTTTCCCCAGGCAGAAGCATTTCTTAGTGCCAGGTAGGCCCTTGGTCCTTAAGGGCAGGCAGCCTGCTGGATTTCCACGAATATCAAGATGCTGCCAAGGGACATGCTGCCACCGGTGCCAACTCGGGCTGCTTTGAGAGTGCCCATGGAGCTCTGCAAACTGAGACCAGGAACGTGGGGTGCTGAGTTTTGTTTCCCCAGGCAGAAGCATTTCTTTGTGCCAGGTAGGCCCTTGGTCCTTAAGGGCAGGCAGCCTGCTGGATTTCCACGAATATCAAGATGCTGCCAAGGGACATGCTGCCACCGGTGCCAACTCGGGCTGCCTTTAGAGTGCCCACGGAACTCTCCAAACTGAAACCAGGAACGTGGGGTGGTGGGGTTTGTTTCCCCGGGCAGAAGCCTTTGTCAGTACCAGGTAGGCCCTCGGCCCTTAGGGGCAGGCTGGCAGCAGGATTTCTGCGAATATCAAGATGCCGCCCAGGGACAAGCTGCCACCTGTGCCAACTCGGGCTGCTTAGAGAGTGCCCATGGAGCTCTACAAACAGAAACCAGGAACATGGGGTGCTGAGTTTTATTTTCCCGGGCAGAAGCCTTTGTCAGTACCAGATAGGCCCTCGGCCCTTCGTTCTTGGCTGCCTGCTGCAGGATTTCCACGAATATCAAGATGCCGCCCAGGGTCAAGCTGCCACCTGTGCCAACTCAGGCTGCTTTGAGTGTGCCCACGGAGCTCTGCAAAATGAGACCACGAACGTGGGGTGGTGGGTTTTGTTTCCCCGGGCAGAAGCATTTGTCAGTACCAGGTAGGCCCTCGGCCCTTAGGGGCAGGCTGGCAGCAGGATTTCCACGAATATCAAGATGCCGCCCAGGGACAAGCTGCCACCTGTGCCAACTCGGGCTGCTTTGAGAGTGCCCATGGAGCTCTGCAAACTGAGACCAGGACCGAGGGGTGCTTAGTTTTGTTTTCCCTGGGCAGAAGCCTTTGTCACTACCAGGTAAACCCTTGGACATTCGGGGCCGGCTGCCCGCTGGATTTCCACGAATATCAAGATGCCGCCCAGGGACAAGCTGCCACCTGTGCCAACTCGGGCTGCTTAGAGAGTGCCCACGGAGCTCTGCAAACTGAGACCAGGAACGTGGGGTGCTGATTGTTGTTTCCCCGGGCAGAAGCCTTTGTCAGTACCAGGCAGGCCCTTGTTCCTTAGGGGTAGGCTGCTCTCTGGATTTCCACGAATATCAAGATGCCGCCCAGGGACAAGCTGCCACCTGTGCCAACTCGGGCTGCTTAGAGAGTGCCCATGGAGCTCTGGAAACTGAGACCAGGAACGTGGGGTGGTGGGTTTTGTTTCCCCGGGCAGAAGCATTTGTCAGTACCAGGTAGGCCGTCGGACCTTAGGGGCAGGCTGGCAGCCAGATTTATAATAATATCAAGATGCCGCCCAGGGTCAAGCTGCCACCTGTGCCAACTGGGGCTGCTTTGAGTGTGCCCATGGAACTCTTAAATCTGAAACCAGGAACGTGGGGTTGTGGGTTTTGTTTCCCCGGGCAGAAGCCTTTATCAGTACCAGATAGGCCCTCGGCCCTGCTTGGCCAGTAGCCTGCTGGATTTCCACGAATATCAAGATGCCGCCCAGGGTCAAGCTGCCACCTGTGCCAACTCGGACTGCTTTGAGAGTGCCCATGGAGCTCTGCAAACTGAGACCAGGAACATGAGTTTGTGGGTTTTATTTCCCCGGGCAGAAGCCTTTATCAGTACCAGGTAGGCCCTCGGCCCTTTGGGGTAGGCTGGCAGCAGGATATCCACGAATATCAAGATGCCGCCCAGGGACAAGCTGCCACCTGTGCCAACTCGGGCTGCTTTGAGAGTGCCCACAGAGCTCTGCAAACTGAGACCAGGAACGTGGGGTGCTGAGTTTTGTTTCACCAGGCAGAAGCCGTTGTCAGTACCAGGTAGGCCCTTGGTCCTTAAGGGCAGGCAGCCTGCTGGATTTCCACGAATATCAAGATGCTGCCAAGGGACATGCTGCCACCGGTGCCAACTCGGGCTGCCTTTAGAGTGCCCACGGAACTCTTCAAACTGAAACCAGGAACGTGGGGTGGTGGGTTTTGTTTCCCCGGGCAGAAGCCTTTGTCAGTACCAGGTAGGCCCTCGGCCCTTAGGGGCAGGCTGGCAGCAGGATTTCCGCGAATATCAAGATGCCGCCCAGGGACAATCTGCCACCTCTGCCAACTCGGGCTGCTTTGAGAGTGCCCATGGAGCTCTACAAACAGAAACCAGGAACATGGGGTGCTGAGTTTTATTTTCCCGGGCAGAAGCCTTTGTCAGTACCAGATAGGCCCTCGGCCCTTCGTTCTTGGCTGCCTGCTGCAGGATTTCCACGAATATGAAGTTGCCGCCCAGGGACAAGCTGCCACCTGTGCCAACTCGGGCTGCTTTGAGTGTGCCCACGGAGCTCTGCAAAATGAGACCACGAACGTGGGGTGGTGGGTTTTGTTTCCCCGGGCAGAAGCATTTGTCAGTACCAGGTAGGCCCTCGGCCCTTAGGGGCAGGCTGGCAGCCAGATTTCTACGAATATCAAGATGATGCCCAGGGTCAAGCTGCCACCTATGCCAACTCGGGCTGCTTTGAGAGTGCCCATGGAGCTCTGCAAACTGAGACCAGGACCGAGGGGTGCTTAGTTTTGTTTTCCCTGGGCAGAAGCCTTTGTCACTACCAGGTAAGCCCTTGGCCATTCGGGGCCGGCTGCCCGCTGGATTTCCACGAATATCAAGATGCCGCCCAGGGACAAGCTGCCACCTGTGCCAACTCGGACTGCCATTAGAGTGCCCATGGAACTCTTCAAACTGAAACCAGGAACGTTGGGTGGTGGGTTTTGTTTCCCCGGGCGGAAGCCTTTGTCAGTACCAGGTAGGCCCTCGGCCCTTAGGGGCAGGCTGGCAGCAGGATTTCCACGAATATCAAGATGCCGCCCAGGGACAAGCTGCCACCTGTGCCAACTCGGGCTGCTTAGAGAGTGCCCACGGAGCTCTGCAAACTGAGACCAGGAACGTGGGGTGCTGATTGTTGTTTCCCCGGGCAGAAGCCTTTGTCAGTACCAGGCAGGCCCTTGTTCCTTAGGGGTAGGCTGCTCTCTGGATTTCCACGAATATGAAGATGCCGCCCAGGGACAAGCTGCCACCTGTGCCAACTCGGGCTGCTTTGAGAGTGCCCATGGAGCTCTGCAAACTGAGACCAGGAACGTGGGGTTGTGGGTTTTGTTTCCCCGGGCAGAAGCATTTGCAGTACCAGATAGGCCCTTGGCCCTGCTTAGCCAGCAGCCTGCTGGATTTCCACGAATATCAAGATGCCGCCCAGGGTCAAGCTGCCACCTGTGCCAACTCGGACTGCTTTGAGAGTGCCCACGGAGCTCTGCAAACTGAGACCAGGAACATGAGTTTGTGGGTTTTATTTCCCCGGGCAGAAGCCTTTGTCAGTACCAGGCAGGCCTTCGGCCCTTTGTGGTAGGCTGGCAGCAGGATTTCCGCGAATATCAAGATGCCGCCCAGGGACAAGCTGCCACCTGTGCCAACTCGGGCTGCTTAGAGAGTGCCCATGGAGCTCTGGAAACTGAGACCAGGAACGTGGGGTGGTGGGTTTTGTTTCCCCAGGCAGAAGCATTTCTCAGTGCCTGGTAGGCCCTTGGTCCTTAAGGGCAGGCAGTCTGCTGGATTTCCACGAATATCAAGATGCTGCCAAGGGACATGCTGCCACCGGTGCCAACTCAGGCTGCCTTTAGAGTGCCCACGGAACTCTTCAAACTGAAACCAGGAACGTGGGGTGGTGGGTTTTGTTTCCCCGGGCAGAAGCCTTTGTCAGTACCAGATAGGCCCTCGGCCCTTCGTTCTCGGCTGCCTGCTGCAGGATTTCCACGAATATCAAGATGCCGCCCAGGGACAAGCTGCCACCTGTGCCAACTCGGGCTGCTTTGAGAGTGCCCACGGAGCTCTGCAAAATGAGACCAGGAACGTGGGGTGGTGGGTTTTGTTTCCCCGGGCAGAAGCATTTGTCAGTACCAGGTAGGCCCTCGGTCCTTAGGGGCAGGCTGGCAGCCAGATTTCTACGAATATCAAGATGCCGCCCAGGGTCAAGCTGCCACCTGTGCAAACTCGGGCTGCTTAGAGAGTGCCCATGGAGCTCTACAAACAGAAACCAGGAACATGGGGTGGTGGGTTTTGTTTCCCCGGGCAGAAGCCTTTGTCAGTACCAGGTAGGCCCTCGGCCCTTCGTTCTCGGCTGCCTGCTGGATTTCCATGAATATCAAGATGCCACGCAGGGACAAGCTGCCACCTGTGCCAACTCGGGCTGCTTTGAGAGTGCCCATGGAGCTCTGCAAACTGAGACCAGGACCGAGGGGTGCTTAGTTTTGTTTTCCCTGGGCAGAACCCTTTGTCACTACCAGGTAAGCCCTTGGCCTGTCGGGGCCGGCTGCCCGCTGGATTTCCCCGAATATCAAGGTGCTGCCCAGGGACAAGCTGCCACCTGTGCCAACTCGAGCTGCTTAGAGAGTGCCCATGGAGCTCTGCAAACTGAGACCAGGAACGTGGGTTGGTGGGTTTTGTTTCCCCGGGCAGAAGACTTTGTCTGTACCAGGTAGGCCCTCGGCCCTTAGGGGCAGGCTGGCAGCCAAATTTCTACGAATATCAAGATGCCGCCCAGGGTCAAGCTGCCACCTGTGCCAACTCGGGCTGCTTAGAGAGTGCCCACGGAGCTCTGCAAACTGAGACCAGGAACGTGGGGTGGTGGGTTTTGTTTCCCCGGGCAGAAGCATTTGTCAGTACCCGGTAGGCCCTCGGCCCTTAGGGGCAGGCTGGCAGCCAGATTTCTACTAATATCAAGATGCCGCCCAGGGACAAGCTGCCACCTGTGCCAACTCGGGCTGCTTAGAGAGTGCCCATGGAGCTCTACAAACAGAAACCAGGAACATGGGGTGCTGAGTTTTATTTTCCCGGGCAGAAGCCTTTGTCAGTACCAGGTAGGCCTTCGGCCCTTCGTTCTCGGCTGCCTGCTGGATTTCCACGAATATCAAGATGCCGCCCAGGGACAAGCTGCTAGCTGTTGTAACTCGGGCTGCTTTGAGAGTGCCCATGGAGCTCTGCAACCCGAGACCAGGAACTTGGGGTGGTGTGTTTTGTTCCCCAGGCAGAAGCCTTTGTCAGTACCAGGTAGGCCCTCGGCCCTTAGGGGCAGGCTGGCAGCCAGATTTCTACTAATATCAAGATGCCGCCCAGGGTCAAGCTGCCACCTGTGCCAACTCAGGCTGCTTTGAGTGTGCCCATGGAACTCTTAAATCTGAAACCAGGAACGTGGTGTTGAGGGTTTTGTTTCCCCGGGCAGAAGCATTTCCAGTATCAGATAGGCCCTCGGCCCTGCTTGGCCGGCAGCCTGCTGGATTTCCACGAATATCAAGATGCCGCCCAGGGACAAGCTGCTACCTGTGCCAACTCGGGCTGCTTAGAGAGTGCCCATGGAGCTCTGCAAACTGAGACCAGGAACGTGGGGTGGTGGGATTTGTTTCCCCAGGCAGAAGCCGTTGTCTGTACCAGGCAGACCCTTGTTCCTTAGGGGTAGGCTGCTCTCTGGATTTCCACGAATATCAAGATGCCGCCCAGGGATAAGCTGGCACCTGTGCCAACTCGGGCTGTATAGAGAGTGCCCATGGAGCTCTGCAAACTGAGACCAGGAACGTGGGGTTGTGGGCTTTTTTTCCCCGGCAGAAGCCTTTGTCAGTACCAGATAGGCCCTCGGCCCTGCTTGGCCAGCAGCCTGCTGGATTTCCACGAATATCAAGATGCCGCCCCGAGACAAGCTGCTACCTGTGCCAACTCGGGCTGCTTTGAGAGTGCCCACGGAGCTCTGCAAACTGAGACCAGGAACATGAGTTTGTGGGTTTTATTTCCCCGGGCAGAAGCCTTTGTCAGTACCAGGTAGGCCCTCGGCCCTTTGGGGTACGCTGGCAGCAGGATTTCCACGAATATCAAGATGCCGCCCAGGGACAAGCTGCCACCTGTGCCAACTCGGGCTGCTTTGAGAGTGCCCATGGAGCTCTACAAACAGAAACCAGGAACATGGGGTGCTGAGTTTTATTTTCCCGGGCAGAAGCCTTTGTCAGTACCAGGTTCGCCCTCGGCCCATCGTTCTCGACTGCCTGCTGGATTTCCACGAATATCAAGATGCCACCCAGGGACAAGCTGCCACCTGTGCCAACTCAGCCTTCTTTGAGAGTGCCCATGGAGCTCTGCAAACTGAGACCAGGACCGAGGGGTGCTTAGTTTTGTTTTCCCTGGGCAGAACCCTTTGTCACTACCAGGTAAGCCCTTGGCCCTTCGGGGCCGGCTGCCCGCTGGATTTCCACGAATATCAAGATGCCGCCCAGGGATAAGCTGCCACCTGTGCCAACTCGGGCTGCTTAGAGAGTGCCCATGGAGCTCTGCAAACTGAGACCAGGAACGTGGGGTGGTAGGTTTTGTTTCCCCGGGCAGAAGCCTTTGTCAGTACCAGGTAGGCCCTCGGCCCTTAGGGGCAGGCTGGCAGCCAGATTTCTACTAATATCAAGATGCCGCCCAGGGTCAAGCTGCCACCTGTGCCAACTCAAGCTGCTTTGAGTGTGCCCATGGAACTCTTAAATCTGAAACCAGGTACATTGGGTTGTGGGTTTTGTTTCCTAGGGCAGAAGCATTTGCAGTACCAGATAGGCCCTCGGCCCTGCTTGGCCGGCAGCCTGCTGGATTTCCACGAATATCAAGATGCCGCCCAGGGACAAGCTGCTACCTGTGCCAACTCGGGCTGCTTTGAGAGTGCCCACGGAGCTCTGCAAACTGAGACCAGGAACGTGGGGTGGTGGGATTTGTTTCCCCAGGCAGAAGCCGTTGTCAGTACCAGGCAGGCCCTTGTTCCTTAGGGGTAGGCTGCTCTCTGGATTTCCACGAATATCAAGATGCCGCCCAGGGATAAGCTGCCACCTGTGCCAACTCGGGCTGCTTTGAGAGTGCCCATGGAGCTCTGCAAACTGAGACCAGGAACGTGGGGTTGTGGGTTCTTTTTCCCCTGCAGAAGCCTTTGTCAGTACCAGATAGGCCCTCGGCCCTGCTTGGCCAGTAGCCTGCTGGATTTCCACGAATATCAAGATGCCGCCCAGGGACAAGCTGCCACCTGTGCCAACTCGGGCTGCTTTGAGAGTGCCCATGGAGCTCTGCAAACTGAGACCAGGAACATGAGTTTGTGGGTTTTATTTCCCCGGGCAGAAGCCTTTGTCACTCCCAGGTAGGCCCTCGGCCCTTTGGGGTACGCTGGCAGCAGGATTTCCACGAATATCAAGATGCCGCCCAGGGTCAAGCTGCCACCTGTGCCAACTCGGGCTGATTTGAGAGCGCCCATGGAGCTCTACAAACAGAAACCAGGAACATGGGGTGCTGAGTTTTATTTTCCCGGGCAGAAGCCTTTGTCAGTACCAGATAGGCCCTCGGGCCTTCGTTCTCGGCTGCCTGCGGCAGGATTTCCACGAATATGAAGATGCCGCCCAGGGACAAGCTGCTACCTGTGCCAACTCGGGCTGCTTTGAGAGTGCCCACGGAGCTCTGCAAACTGAGACCAGGAACGTGGGGTGGTGGGTTTTGTTTCCCCGGGCAGAAGCATTTGTCAGTACCAGGAAGGCCCTCGTCCCTTCTTGGATGACAGCCTGCTGGATTTCCACGAATATCAAGGTGCTGCCCAGGGACAAGCTGCCACCTGTGCCAACTCGCGCTGCTTTGAGAGTGCCCATGGAGCTCTGCAAATTGAGACCAGGAACGTGCAGTGGTGGCTTTTGTTTCCACGGGCAGAAGCCTTTGTCAGTACCAGGCAGGCCCTTGTTCCTTAGGGGTAGGCTGCTCTCTGGATTTCCACGAATATCAAGATGCCGCCCAGGGACAAGCTGCCACCTGTGCCAACTCGGGCTGCATTGAGAGTGCCCATGGAGCTCTGCAAACTGTGACCGGGAAAGTGGGGTGGTGGGTTTTGTTTCCCCAGGCAGAAGGATTTGTCAGTACCAGGTTGGCCCTCGACCCTTAGGGGCAGGCTGGCAGCCAGATTTCTACTAATATCAAGATGCCGCCCAGGGTCAAGCTGCCACCTGTGCCAACTGGGGCTGCTTTGAGTGTGCCAATGGAACTCTTAAATCTGAAACCAGGAACGTGGGGTGGTGGGTTTTGTTTCCCCGGGCAGAAGCATTTGCAGTACCAGATAGGCCCTCGGCCCTGCTTGGCCGGCAGCCTTCTGGATTTCCACGAATATCAAGATGCCGCCCAGGGACAAGCTGCCACCTGTGCCAACTCGGGCTGCTTAGAGAGTGCCCACGGAGCTCTGCAAACTGAGACCAGGAACATGAGTTTGTGGGTTTTATTTCCCCGGGCAGAAGCCTTTGTCAGTACCAGGTAGGCCCTCGGCCCTTTGTTCTCGGCTGCCTGCTGCAGGATTTCCACGAATATCAAGATGCCGCCCAGGGACAAGCTGCCACCTGTGCCAACTCGGGCTGCTTTGAGAGTGCCCACGGAGCTCTGCAAACTGAGACCAGGAATGTGGGGTGCTGATTTTTGTTTCCCCAGGCAGAAGCCTTTGTCAGTACCAGGCAGGCCCTTGTTCCTTAGGGGTAGGCTGCTCTCTGGATTTCCACGAATATCAAGACGCCGCCCAGGGATAAGCTGCCACCTGTGCCAACTCGGGCTGCTTTGAGAGTGCCCATGGAGCTCTGGAAACTGAGACCAGGAACGTGGGGTGGTGGGTTTTGTTGCCCTGGACAGAAGCATTTGCAATACCAGATAGGCCCTCGGCCTTGGTTGGCCGGCAGCCTGCTGGATTTCCACGAATATCAAGATGCCGCCCAGGGACAAGCTGCCACCTGTGCCAACTCGGGCTGCTTTGAGAGTGCCCATGGAGCTCTACAAATAGAAACCAGGAACATTGGGTGCTGAGTTTTATTTTCCCGGGCAGAAGCCTTTGTCTGTACCAGATAGGCCCTCCGCCATTTGTTCTCGGCTGCCTGCTACAGGATTTCCACGAATATGAAGATGCCGCCCAGGGACAAGCTGCCACCTGTGGCAACTCGGGCTGCTTTGAGAGTGCCCATGGAGCTCTGCAAACTGAGACCAGGAACGTGGGGTGGTGGGTTTTGTTTCCCCGGGCAGAAGCATTTGTCAGTACCAGGTAGGCCCTCGTCCCTTCTTGGATGACAGCCTGCTGGATTTCCACGAATATCAAGGTGCTGCCCAGGGACAAGCTGCCACCTGTGCCAACTCGCGCTGCTTTGAGAGTGCCCATGGAGCTCTGCAAATTGAGACCAGGAACGTGCAGTGGTGGCTTTTGTTTCCACGGGCAGAAGCCTTTGTCAGTACCAGGCAGGCCCTTGTTCCTTAGGGGTAGGCTGCTCTCTGGATTTCCACGAATATCAAGATGCCGCCCAGGGACAAGCTGCCACCTGTGCCAACTCGGGCTGCATTGAGAGTGCCCATGGAGCTCTGCAAACTGTGATTGGGAATGTGGGGTGGTGGGTTTTGTTTCCCCAGGCAGAAGCATTTGTCAGTACCAGGTAGGCCCTCGGCCCTTAGGGGCAGGCTGGCACCCAGATTTCTAATAATATCAAGATGCCGCCCAGGGTCAAGCTGCCACCTGTGCCAACTCGGGCTGCTTTGAGTGTGCCCATGGAACTCTTAAATCTGAAACCAGGAACGTGGGGTGGTGGGTTTTGTTTCCCCGGGCAGAAGCATTTGCAGTACCAGATAGGCCCTCTGCCCTGCTTGGCCGGCAGCCTTCTGGATTTCCACGAATATCAAGATGCCGCCCAGGGACAAGCTGCCACCTGTGCCAACTCGGGCTGCTTAGAGAGTGCCCACGGAGCTCTGCAAACTGAGACCAGGAACATGAGTTTGTGGGTGTTATTTCCCCGGGCAGAAGCCTTTGTCAGTACCAGGTAGGCCCTCGGCCCTTTGTTCTCGGCTGCCTGCTGCAGGATTTCCACGAATATCAAGATGCCGCCCAGGGACAAGCTGCCACCTGTGTCAACTCGGGCTGCTTTGAGAGTGCCCACGGAGCTCTGCAAACTGAGACCAGGAATGTGGGGTGCTGATTTTTGTTTCCCCGGGCAGAAGCCTTTGTCAGTTCCAGGCAGGCCCTTGTTCCTTAGGGGTAGGCTGCTCTCTGGATTTCCACGAATATCAAGACGCCTCCCAGGGATAAGCTGCCACCTGTGCCAACTCGGGCTGCTTTGAGAGTGCCCATGGAGCTCTGGAAACTGAGACCAGGAACGTGGGGTGGTGGGTTTTGTTGCCCTGGGCAGAAGCATTTGCAATACCAGATAGGCCCTCGGCCTTGCTTGGCCGGCAGCCTGCTGGATTTCCACGAATATCAAGATGCCGCCCAGGGACAAGCTGCCACCTGTGCCAACTCGGGCTGCTTAGAGAGTGCCCATGGAGCTCTGCAAACAGAGACCAGGAACGTGAGTTTGTATGTTTTATTTCCCCGGGAAGAAGCCGTTGTCAGTTCCAGGTTGGCCCTTGGTCCTTAAGGGCAGGCAGCCTGCTGGATTTCCACGAATATCAAGATGCTGCCAAGGGACATGCTGCCACCTGTGCCAACTCGGGCTGCCTTTAGAGTGCCCACGGAACTCTTGAAACTGAAACCAGGAACGTGGGGTGGTGGGTTTTGTTTCCCCGGGCAGAAGCATTTGTCAGTACCAGGTAGGCCCTCGTCCCTTCTTGGATGATAGCCTGCTGGATTTCCACGAATATCAAGGTGCTGCCCAGGGACAAGCTGCCACCTGTGCCAACTCGCGCTGCTTTGAGAGTGCCCATGGAGCTCTGCAAATTGAGACCAGGAACGTGCAGTGGTGGCTTTTGTTTCCACGGGCAGAAGCCTTTGTCAGTACCAGGCAGGCCCTTGTTCCTTAGGGGTAGGCTGCTCTCTGGATTTCCACGAATATCAAGATGCCGCCCAGGGACAAGCTGCCACCTGTGCCAACTCGGGCTGCATTGAGAGTGCCCATGGAGCTCTGCAAACTGTGACCGGGAAAGTGGGGTGGTGGGTTTTGTTTCCCCAGGCAGAAGCATTTGTCAGTACCAGGTAGGCCCTCGGCCCTTAGCGGCAGGCTGGCACCCAGATTTCTAATAATATCAAGATGCCGCCCAGGGTCAAGCTGCCACCTGTGCCAACTCGGGCTGCTATGAGTGTGCCCATGGAACTCTTAAATCTGAAACCAGGAACGTGGGGTGGTGGGTTTTGTTTCCCCGGGCAGAAGCATTTGCAGTACCAGATAGGCCCTCGGCCCTGCTTGGCCGGCAGCCTTCTGGATTTCCACGAATATCAAGATGCCGCCCAGGGACAAGCTGCCACCTGTGCCAACTCGGGCTGCTTAGAGAGTGCCCACGGAGCTCTGCAAACTGAGACCAGGAACATGAGTTTGTGGGTTTTATTTCCCCGGGCATAAGCCTTTGTCAGTACCAGGTAGGCCCTCGGCCCTTTGTTCTCGGCTGCCTGCTGCAGGATTTCCACGAATATCAAGATGCCGCCCAGGGACAAGCTGGCACCTGTGTCAACTCGGGCTGCTTTGAGAGTGCCCACGGAGCTCTGCAAACTGAGACCAGGAATGTGGGGTGCTGATTTTTGTTTCCCCGGGCAGAAGCCTTTGTCAGTACCAGGCAGGCCCTTGTTCCTTAGGGGTAGGCTGCTCTCTGGATTTCCACGAATATCAAGACGCCGCCCAGGGATAAGCTGCCACCTGTGCCAACTCGGGCTGCTTTGAGAGTGCCCATGGAGCTCTGCAAACAGAGACCAGGAACGTGAGTTTGTATGTTTTATTTCCCCGGGAAGAAGCCGTTGTCAGTTCCAGGTTGGCCCTTGGTCCTTAAGGGCAGGCAGCCTGCTGGATTTCCACGGATATCAAGATGCTGCCAAGGGACATGCTGCCACCTGTGCCAACTCGGGCTGCCTTTAGAGTGCCCACGGAACTCTTGAAACTGAAACCAGGAACGTGGGGTGGTGGGTTTTGTTTCCCCGGGCAGAAGCCTTTGTCAGTACCAGGTAGGCCCTTGGTCCTTAGGGGCTGGCTGGAAGCAGGATTTCCACGAATATCAAGATGCCGCCCAGGGACAAGCTGCCACCTGTGCCAACTCGGGCTGCTTTGAGAGTGCCCATGGAGCTCTACAAACAGAAACCAGGAACATGGGGAGCTGAGTTTTATTTTCCCGGGCAGAAGCCTTTGTCAGTACCAGATAGGCCCTCGGCCCTTCGTTCTCGGCTGCCTGCTGGATTTCCACGAATATCAAGATGCCGCCCAGGGACAAGCTGCTACCTGTTGCAACTCTGGCTGCTTTGAGAGTTCCTATGGAGCTCTGCAAACTGAGACCAGGAATGTGGGGTGCTTATTTTTATTTCCGCGGTCAGAAGCCTTTGTCAGTAGCAGATAGGCCCTTGGCCCTTCGGGGCAGGCAGCCTGCTGGATTTCCATGAATATCAAGATACCGCCCAGGGACAAGCTGCCACCTGTGCCAACTCAGGCTGCTTAGAGAGTGCGCATGGAGCTCTGCAAACTGAGACCAGGAACGTGGGGTGGTGGGTTTTCTTTCCCCGGGCAGAAGCATTTGTCAGTACCAGGTAGGCCCTCGGACCTTATGGGCAGGCTGGCAGCCAGATTTCCACGAATATCAAGATGTTGCCCAAGGTCAAGCTGCCACGTGTGCCAACTCGGGCTGCTTTGAGTGTGCCCATGGAACTCTTAAATCTGAAACCAGGAACGTGGGGTTGTGGGTGTTGTTTCCCCGGGCAGAAGAATTTGTCAGTACCAGATAGTCCCTCGGCCCTGCTTGGGCAGCAGCCTGCTGGATTTCCACGAATATGAAGATGCCGCCCAGGGACAAGCTGCTACCTGTGCCAACTCGGGCTGCTTTGAGAGTGCCCACGGAGCTCTGCAAACTGAGACCAGGAACGTGGGGTGCTGATTGTTGTTTCCCCGGGCAGAAGCCTTTGTCAGTACCAGGCAGGCCCTCGGCCCTTAGGGGCAGGCTGGCAGCCAGATTTCTACGAATATCAAGATGTTGCCCAGGGTCAAGCTGCCACCTGTGCCAACTCGGACTGCTTTGAGTGTGCCCATGGAACTCTGCAAACTGAGACCAGGTACGTGGGGTGGTGGGTTTTGTTTCCCCAGGCAGAAGCCTTTGTCAGTACCAGGTAGGCCCTTGGTCCTTAAGGGCAGGCAGCATGCTAGATTTCCACGAATATCAAGATGCCGCCCAGGGACAAGCTGCCACCTGTGCCAACTCGGGCTGCTTAGAGAGTGCCCATGGAGCTCTACAAACAGAAACCAGGAATATGGGGTGCTGAGTTTTATTTTCCCGGGCAGAAGCCTTTGTCAGTACCAGATAGGCCCTCCGCCCTTTGTTCTCGGCTGCCTTCTGCAGGATTTCCACGAATATGAAGTTGCCGTCCAGGGACAAGCTGCCACCTGTGCCAACTCGGGCTTCTTTGAGTGTGCCCATGGAATTCTTAAATCTGAAACCAGGAACGTGGGGTTGTGGGTGTTGTTTCCACGGGCAGAAGCATTTGCAGAACCAGATATTCCCTCGGCCCTGCTTGGCCAGCAGCCTGCTGGATTTCCACGAATATGAAGATGCCGCCCAGGGACAAGCTGCTACCTGTGCCAACTCGGGCTGCTTTGAGAGTGCCCATGGAGCTCTGGAAACTGAGACCAGGAACGTGGGGTGGTGGGTTTTGTTGCCCTGGGCAGAAGCATTTGCAATACCAGATAGGCCATCGGCCTTGGTTGGCCGGCAGCCTGCTGGATTTCCACGAATATCAAGATGCCGCCCAGGGACAAGCTGCCACCTGTGCCAACTCGGGCTTCTTTGAGAGTGCCCATGGAGCTCTGCAAACAGAGACCAGGAACGTGAGTTTGTATGTTTTATTTCCCCGGGAAGAAGCCGTTGTCAGTTCCAGGTTGGCCCTTGGTCCTTAAGGGCAGGCAGCCTGCTGGATTTCCACGAATATCAAGATGCTGCCAAGGGACGTGCTGCCACCTGTGCCAACTCGGGCTGCCTTTAGAGTGCCCACGGAACTCTTGAAACTGAAACCAGGAACGTGGGGTGGTGGGTTTTGTTTCCCCGGGCAGAAGCCTTTGTCAGTACCAGGTAGGCCCTTGGCCCTTAGGGGCAGGCTGGCAGCAGGATTTCCACGAATATCAAGATGCCGCCCAGGGACAAGCTGCCACCTGTGCCAACTCGGGCTGCTTTGAGAGTGCCTATGGAGCTCTGCAAACTGAGACCAGGAACCTGGGGTGCTGAGTTTTGTTTCCCCAGGCAGAAGCCACTGTCAGTACCAGGTAGGCCCTTGGTCCTTAAGGGCAGGCAGCCTGCTGGATTTCCACGAATATCAAGATGCCGCGCAGGGACAAGCTGCCACCTGTGCCAACTCGGGCTGCTTTGAGAGTGCCCACGGAGCTCTGCAAACTGAGACCAGGAATGTGGGGTTCTGATTTTTGTTTCCGCGGTCAGAAGCCTTTGTCAGTAGCAGATAGGCCCTTGGTCCTTAAAGGCAGGCAGCCTGCTGGATTTCCATGAATATCAAGATGCCGCCCAGGGACAAGCTGCCACGTGTGCCAACTCGGGCTGCTTAGAGAGTGCCCATGGAGCTCTGCAAACTGAGACCAGGAACGTCGGGTGGTGGGTTTTGTTTCCCCGGGCAGAAGCATTTGTCAGTACCAGGTAGGCCCTCGTCCCTTCTTGGATGACAGCCTGCAGGATTTCCACGAATATCAAGGTGCTGCCCAGGGACAAGCTGCCACCTGTGCCAACTCGCGCTGCTTTGAGAGTGCCCATGGAGCTCTGCAAATTGAGACGAGGAACGTGCAGTGGTGGCTTTTGTTTCCCCGGGCAGAAGCATTTGCAGTACCAGATAGGCCCTCGGCCCTGCTTGGCCGGCAGCCTGCTGGATTTCCACGAATATCAAGATGCCGCCCAGTGACAAGCTGCCACCTGTGCCAACTCGGGCTGCATAGAGAGTTCCCACGGAGCTCTGCAAACTGAGACCCGGAACATGAGTTTGTGGGTTTTATTTCCCCGGGCAGAAGCCTTTGTCAGTACCAGGTAGGCCCTCGACCCTTTGTTCTCGGCTGCCTGCTGCAGGATTTCCACGAATATCAAGATGCCGCCCAGGGACTAGCTGCCACCTGTGTCAACTCTGGCTGCTTTGAGAGTGCCCACGGAACTCTGCAAACTGAGACCAGGAATGTGGGGTGCTGATTGTTGTTTCCCCGGGCAGAAGCCTTTGTCAGTACCAGGCAGGCCCTTGTTCCTTAGGGGTAGGCTGCTCTCTGGATTTCCACGAATATCAAGACGCCGCCCAGGGATAAGCTGCCACCTGTGCCAACTCGGGCTGCTTTGAGAGTGCCCATGGAGCTCTGGAAACTGAGACCAGGAACGTGGGGTGGTGGGTTTTGTTGCCCTGGGCAGAAGCATTTGCAATACCAGATAGGCCATCGGCCTTGGTTGGCCGGCAGCCTGCTGGATTTCCACGAATATCAAGATGCCGCCCAGGGACAAGCTGCCACCTGTGCCAACTCGGGCTTCTTTGAGAGTGCCCATGGAGCTCTGCAAACAGAGACCAGGAACGTGAGTTTGTATGTTTTATTTCCCCGGGAAGAAGCCGTTGTCAGTTCCAGGTTGGCCCTTGGTCCTTAAGGGCAGGCAGCCTGCTGGATTTCCACGAATATCAAGATGCTGCCAAGGGACGTGCTGCCACCTGTGCCAACTCGGGCTGCCTTTAGAGTGCCCACGGAACTCTTGAAACTGAAACCAGGAACGTGGGGTGGTGGGTTTTGTTTCCCCGGGCAGAAGCCTTTGTCAGTACCAGGTAGGCCCTTGGCCCTTAGGGGCAGGCTGGCAGCAGGATTTCCACGAATATCAAGATGCCGCCCAGGGACAAGCTGCCACCTGTGCCAACTCGGGCTGCTTTGAGAGTGCCCACGGAGCTCTGCAAACTGAGACCAGGAACGTGGGGTGCTGATTGTTGTTTCCCCGGGCAGAAGCCTTTGTCAGTACCAGGCAAGCCCTTGTTCCTTAGGGGTAGGCTGCTCTCTGTATTTCCACGAATATCAAGATGCCGCCCAGGGACAAGCTGCCACCTGTGCCAACTCGGGCTGCTTACAGATTGCCCATGGAGCTCTGCAAACTGAGACCAGGAACGTGGGGTGGTGGGTTTTGTTTCCCCGGGCAGAATTATTTGTCAGTACCAGGTAGGCCCTCGGCCCTTTGGGGCAGGCTGGCAGCCAGATTTCTACGAATATCACGATGATGCCCAGGGTCAAGCTGCCACCTGTGCCAGCTTGGGCTGCTTTGAGAGTGCCCATGGAGCTCTGCAAACTGAGACCAGGACCGAGGGGTGCTTAGTTTTGTTTTCCCTGGGCAGAAGCATTTGTCACTACCAGGTAAGCCCTTGGCCATTCGGGGCCGGCTGCCCGCTGGATTTCCACGAATATCAAGATGCCGCCCAGGGACAAGCTGCCACCTTTGGCAACTCGGGCTGCTTTGAGAGTGCCCATGGAGCTCTACAAACAGAAACCAGGAACATGGGGTGCTGAGTTTTATTTTCCCGGGCAGAAGCCTTTGTCATTACCAGATAGGCCCTCCGCCGTTTGTTCTCGGCTGCCTGCTGCAGGATTTCCAAGAATATGAAGATTCCGCCCAGGGACAAGCTGCCACCTGTGCCAACTCGGGCTGCTTTGAGATTGCCCATGGAGCTCTGCAAACTGAGACCAGGAACGTGGGGTGGTGGGTTCTGTTTCCCCAGGCAGAAGCCGTTGTCAGTACCAGGTAGGCCCTTGGTCCTTAAGGGCAGGCAGCCTGCTGGATTTCCACGAATATCAAGATGCCGCCCAGGGAAAAGCTGCCACCTGTGCCAACTCGGGCTGCCTTTAGAGTGCCCACGGAACTCTTGAAACTGAAACCAGGAACGTGGGGTGGTGGGTTTTGTTTCGCCGGGCAGAAGCCTTTGTCAGTACCAGGTAGGCCCTCCACCCTTAGGGGCAGGCTTGCTGCAGGATTTCCACGAATATCAAGATGCCGCCCCGGGTCAAGCTGCCACCTGTGTCAACTCGGGCTGCTTAGAGAGTGCCCATGAAGCTCTACAAACAGAAACCAGGAACATGGGGTGCTGAGTTTTATTTTCCCGGGCAGAAGCCTTTGTCAGTACGAGATAGGCCCTCGGCCCTTCGTTCTCAGCTGCCTGCTGCAGGATTTCCACGAATATGAAGATGCCGCCCAGGGATAAGCTGCCACCTGTGGCAACTCGGGCTGCTTAGAGAGTGCCCATGGAGCTCTGCAAACTGAGACCAGGAACGTGGGGTGGTAGGTTTTGTTTCCCCGGGCAGAAGCCTTTGTCAGTACCAGATAGGCCCTCGGCCCTTAGGGGCAGGCTGGCAGCCAGATTTCTACTAATATCAAGATGCCGCCCAGGGACAAGCTGCCACCTGTGCCAACTCAAGCTGCTTTGAGTCTGCCCATGGAACTCTTAAATCTGAAACCCGGTACGTGGGGTTGTGGGTTTTGTTTCCCTGGGCAGAAGCATTTGCAGTACCAGATAGGCCCTCGGCACTGCTTGGCCGGCAGCCTGCTGGATTTCCACGAATATCAAGATGCCGCCCAGGGACAAGCTGCTACCTGTGCCAACTCGGGCTGCTTTGAGAGTGCCCATGGAGCTCTGCAAACTGAGACCAGGAACGTGGGGTGGTGGGATTTGTTTCCCCAGGCAGAAGCCGTTGTCAGTACCAGGCAGGCCCTTGTTCCTTAGGGGTAGGCTGCTGTCTGGATTTCCACGAATATCAAGATGCCGCCCAGGGATAAGCTGCCACCTGTGCCAACTCAGGCTGTATAGAGAGTGCCCATGGAGCTCTGCAAACTGAGACCAGGAACGTGGGGTTGTGGGTTTTTTTTCCCCGGGTAGAAGCCTTTGTCAGTACCAGATAGGCCCTCGGCCCTGCTTGGCCAGCAGCCTGCTGGATTTCCACGAATATCAAGATGCCGCCCAGGGAAAAGCTGCTACCTGTGCCAACTCGGGCTGCTTTGAGAGTGCCCATGGAGCTCTGCAAACTGAGACCAGGAACATGAGTTTGTGGGTTTTATTTCCCCGGGCAGAAGCCTTTGTCAGTACCAGGTAGGCCCTCGGCCCTTTGGGGTAGGCTGGCAGCAGGATTTCCACGAATATCAAGATGCCGCCCAGGGACAAGCTGCCACCTGTGCCATCTCAGGCTGCTTTGAGAGTGCCCATGGAGCTCTACAAACAGAAACCAGGAACATGGGGTGCTGAGTTTTATTTTCCCGGGCAGAAGCCTTTGTCAGTACCAGGCAGGCCCTTGTTCCTTAGGGGTAGGCTGCTCTCTGGATTTCCACGAATATCAAGATGCCGCCCAGGGACAAGCTGCTACCTGTGGCAACTCGGGCTGCTTTGAGAGTGCCCATGGAGCTCTGCAAACTGAGACCAGGACCGAGGGGTGCTTAGTTTTGTTTTCCCTGGGCAGAAGCATTTGTCACTACCAGGTAAGCCCTTGGCCATTCGGGGCCGGCTGCCCGCTGGATTTCCACGAATATCAAGATGCCGCCCAGGGACAAGCTGCCACCTGTGCCAACTCGGGCTGCTTTGAGAGTGCCCATGGAGCTCTGCAAACTGAGACCAGGAACGTGCAGTGGTGGCTTTTGTTTCCACGGGCAGAAGCCTTTGTCAGTGCCAGGCAGGCTCTTGTTCCTTAGGGGTAGGCTGCTGTCTGGATTTCCACGAATATCAAGATGCCGCCCAGGGACAAGCTGCCACCTTTGGCAACTCGCGCTGCTTTGAGAGTGCCCATGGAGCTCTACAAACAGAAACCAGGAACATGGGGTGCTGAGTTTTATTTTCCCGGGCAGAAGCCTTTGTCAATGCCAGATAGGCCCTCCGCCGTTTGTTCTCGGCTGCCTGTTGCAGGATTTCCACGAATATGAAGATTCCGCCCAGGGACAAGCTGCCACCTGTGCCAACTCGGGCTGCTTAGAGAGTGTCCACGGAGCTCTGCAAATTGAGACCAGGAATGTGGGGTGGTGGGTTTTGTTTCCCCAGGCAGAAGCCTTTGTCAGTGCCAGGTAAGCCCTTGGTCCTTAAGGGCAGGCAGCCTGCTGGATTTCCACGAATATGAAGATGCTGCCAAGGGACATGCTGCCACCTGTGCCAACTCGGGCTGCCTTTAGAGTGCCCACGGAACTCTTCAAACTGAAACCAGGAACGTGGGGTGGTGGGTTTTGTTTCCCCGGGCAGAAGCCTTTGTCAGTACCAGGTAGGCCCTCCACCCTTAGGGGCAGGCTTGCTGCAGGATTTCCACGAATATCAAGATGCCGCCCCGGGTCAAGCTGCCACCTGTGTCAACTCGGGCTGCTTAGAGAGTGCCCATGAAGCTCTACAAACAGAAACCAGGAACATGGGGTGCTGAGTTTTATTTTCCCGGACAGAAGCCTTTGTCAGTACCAGATAGGCCCTCGGCCCTTCGTTCTCGGCTGCCTGCTGGATTTCCACGAATATCAAGATGCCGCCCAGGGAAAAGCTGCTACCTGTTGCAACTCTGGCTGCTTTGAGTGTGCCTATGGAGCTCTGCAAACTGAGACCAGGAACGTGGGGTGGTGGGTTTTGTTTCCCCAGGCAGAAGCCACTGTCAGTACCAGGTAGGCCCTCCGCCCTTTGTTCTCGGCTGCCTGCTGCAGGATTTCCATGAATATCAAGATGCCGCCCAGGGACAAGCTGCCACCTGTGCCAACTCGCGCGGCTTTGAGAGTGCCCATGGAGCTCTGCAAACAGAGACCAGGAACGTGAGTTTGTATGTTTTATTTCCCCGGGAAGAAGCCGTTGTCAGTTCCAGGTTGGCCCTTGGTCCTTAAGGGCAGGCAGCCTGCTGGATTTCCACGAATATCAAGATGCTGCCAAGGGACATGCTGCCACCTGTGCCAACTCGGGCTGCCTTTAGAGTGCCCACGGAACTCTTGAAACTGAAACCAGGAACGTGGGGTGGTGGGTTTTGTTTCCCCGGGCAGAAGCCTTTGTCAGTACCAGGTAGGCCCTTGGCCCTTAGGGGCAGGCTGGCAGCAGGATTTCCACGAATATCAAGATGCCGCCCAGGGACAAGCTGCCACCTGTGCCAACTCGGGCTGCTTTGAGAGTGCCCACGGAGGTCTGCAAACTGAGACCAGGAACGTGGGGTGCTGATTGTTGTTTCCCCGGGCAGAAGCCTTTGTCAGTACCAGGCAAGCCCTTGTTCCTTAGGGGTAGGCTGCTCTCTGTATTTCCACGAATATCAAGATGCCGCCCAGGGACAAGCTGCCACCTGTGCCAACTCGGGCTGCTTACAGATTGCCCATGGAGCTCTGGAAACTGAGACCAGGAACGTGGGGTGGTGGGTTTTGTTTCCCCGGGCAGAATTATTTGTCAGTACCAGGTAGGCCCTCGGCCCTTTGGGGCAGGCTGGCAGCCAGATTTCTACGAATATCACGATGATGCCCAGGGTCAAGCTGCCACCTGTGCCAGCTCGGGCTGCTTTGAGAGTGCCCATGGAGCTCTGCAAACTGAGACCAGGACCGAGGGGTGCTTAGTTTTGTTTTCCCTGGGCAGAAGCATTTGTCACAACCAGGTAAGCCCTTGGCCATTCGGGGCCGGCTGCCCGCTGGATTTCCACGAATATCAAGATGCCGCCCAGGGACAAGCTGCCACCTTTGGCAACTCGGGCTGCTTTGAGAGTGCCCATGGAGCTCTACAAACAGAAACCAGGAACATGGGGTGCTGAGTTTTATTTTCCCGGGCAGAAGCCTTTGTCATTACCAGATAGGCCCTCCGCCGTTTGTTCTCGGCTGCCTGCTGCAGGATTTCCAAGAATATGAAGATTCCGCCCAGGGACAAGCTGCCACCTGTGCCAACTCGGGCTGCTTTGAGATTGCCCATGGAGCTCTGCAAACTGAGACCAGGAACGTGGGGTGGTGGGTTTTGTTTCCCCAGGCAGAAGCCGTTGTCAGTACCAGGTAGGCCCTTGGTCCTTAAGGGCAGGCAGCCTGCTGGATTTCCACGAATATCAAGATGCCGCCCAGGGAAAAGCTGCCACCTGTGCCAACTCGGGCTGCCTTTAGAGTGCCCACGGAACTCTTGAAACTGAAACCAGGAACGTGGGGTGGTGGGTTTTGTTTCGCCGGGCAGAAGCCTTTGTCAGTACCAGGTAGGCCCTCCACCCTTAGGGGCAGGCTTGCTGCAGGATTTCCACGAATATCAAGATGCCGCCCCGGGTCAAGCTGCCACCTGTGTCAACTCGGGCTGCTTAGAGAGTGCCCATGAAGCTCTACAAACAGAAACCAGGAACATGGGGTGCTGAGTTTTATTTTCCCGGGCAGAAGCCTTTGTCAGTACGAGATAGGCCCTCGGCCCTTCGTTCTCGGCTGCCTGCTGCAGGATTTCCACGAATATGAAGATGCCGCCCAGGGATAAGCTGCCACCTGTGGCAACTCGGGCTGCTTAGAGAGTGCCCATGGAGCTCTGCAAACTGAGACCAGGAACGTGGGGTGGTAGGTTTTGTTTCCCCGGGCAGAAGCCTTTGTCAGTACCAGATAGGCCCTCGGCCCTTAGGGGCAGGCTGGCAGCCAGATTTCTACTAATATCAAGATGCCGCCCAGGGACAAGCTGCCACCTGTGCCAACTCAAGCTGCTTTGAGTCTGCCCATGGAACTCTTAAATCTGAAACCCGGTACGTGGGGTTGTGGGTTTTGTTTCCCTGGGCAGAAGCATTTGCAGTACCAGATAGGCCCTCGGCACTGCTTGGCCGGCAGCCTGCTGGATTTCCACGAATATCAAGATGCCGCCCAGGGACAAGCTGCTACCTGTGCCAACTCGGGCTGCTTTGAGAGTGCCCATGGAGCTCTGCAAACTGAGACCAGGAACGTGGGGTGGTGGGATTTGTTTCCCCAGGCAGAAGCCGTTGTCAGTACCAGGCAGGCCCTTGTTCCTTAGGGGTAGGCTGCTCTCTGGATTTCCACGAATATCAAGATGCCGCCCAGGGATAAGCTGCCACCTGTGCCAACTCAGGCTGTATAGAGAGTGCCCATGGAGCTCTGCAAATGAGACCAGGAATGTGGGGTTGTGGGTTTTTTTTCCCCGGGTAGAAGCCTTTGTCAGTACCAGATAGGCCCTCGGCCCTGCTTGGCCAGCAGCCTGCTGGATTTCCACGAATATCAAGATGCCGCCCAGGGAAAAGCTGCTACCTGTGCCAACTCGGGCTGCTTTGAGAGTGCCCACGGAGCTCTGCAAACTGAGACCAGGAACATGAGTTTGTGGGTTTTATTTCCCCGGGCAGAAGCCTTTGTCAGTACCAGGTAGGCCCTCGGCCCTTTGGGGTAGGCTGGCAGCAGGATTTCCACGAATATCAAGATGCCGCCCAGGGACAAGCTGCCACCTGTGCCAACTCGGGCTGCTTTGAGAGTGCCCATGGAGCTCTACAAACAGAAACCAGGAACATGGGGTGCTGAGTTTTATTTGCCCGGGCAGAAGCCTTTGTCAGTACCAGGCAGGCCCTTGTTCCTTAGGGGTAGGCTGCTCTCTGTATTTCCACGAATATCAAGATGCCGCCCAGGGACAAGCTGCTACCTGTGGCAACTCGGGCTGCTTAGAGAGTGCCCATGGAGCTCTGCAAACTGAGACCAGGACCGAGGGGTGCTTAGTTTTGTTTTCCCTGGGCAGAAGCATTTGTCACTACCAGGTAAGCCCTTGGCCATTCGGGGCCGGCTGCCCGCTGGATTTCCACGAATATCAAGATGCCGCCCAGGGACAAGCTGCCACCTGTGCCAACTCGGGCTGCTTTGAGAGTGCCCATGGAGCTCTGCAAACTGAGACCAGGAACGTGCAGTGGTGGCTTTTGTTTCCACGGGCAGAAGCCTTTGTCAGTGCCAGGCAGGCTCTTGTTCCTTAGGGGTAGGCTGCCCGCTGGATTTCCACGAATATCAAGATGCCGCCCAGGGACAAGCTGCCACCTTTGGCAACTCGCGCTGCTTTGAGAGTGCCCATGGAGCTCTACAAACAGAAACCAGGAACATGGGGTGCTGAGTTTTATTTTCCCGGGCAGAAGCCTTTGTCATTACCAGATAGGCCCTCCGCCGTTTGTTCTCGGCTGCCTGTGTCAGGATTTCCACGAATATGAAGATTCCGCCCAGGGACAAGCTGCCACCTGTGCCAACTCGGGCTGCTTAGAGAGTGTCCACGGAGCTCTGCAAATTGAGACCAGGAATGTGGGGTGGTGGGTTTTGTTTCCCCAGGCAGAAGCCTTTGTCAGTGCCAGGTAAGCCCTTGGTCCTTAAGGGCAGGCAGCCTGCTGGATTTCCACGAATATGAAGATGCTGCCAAGGGACATGCTGCCACCTGTGCCAACTCGGGCTGCCTTTAGAGTGCCCACGGAACTCTTCAAACTGAAACCAGGAACGTGGGGTGGTGGGTTTTGTTTCGCCGGGCAGAAGCCTTTGTCAGTACCAGGTAGGCCCTCCACCCTTAGGGGCAGGCTTGCTGCAGGATTTCCACGAATATCAAGATGCCGCCCAGGGTCAAGCTGCCACCTGTGTCAACTCGGGCTGCTTTGAGAGTGCCCATGGAGCTCTACAAACAGAAACCAGGAACATGGGGTGCTGAGTTTTATTTTCCCGGACAGAAGCCTTTGTCAGTACCAGATAGGCCCTCGGCCCTTCGTTCTCGGCTGCCTGCTGGATTTTCACGAATATCAAGATGCCGCCCAGGGAAAAGCTGCTACCTATTGCAACTCTGGCTGCTTTGAGTGTGCCTATGGAGCTCTGCAAACTGAGACCAGGAACGTGGGGTGGTGGGTTTTGTTTCCCCAGGCAGAAGCCACTGTCAGTACCAGGTAGGCCCTCCGCCCTTTGTTCTCGGCTGCCTGCTGCAGGATTTCCATGAATATCAAGATGCCGCCCAGGGACAAGCTGCCACCTGTGCCAACTCGCGCGGCTTTGAGAGTGCCCATGGAGCTCTGCAAACAGAGACCAGGAACGTGAGTTTGTATGTTTTATTTCCCCGGGAAGAAGCCGTTGTCAGTTCCAGGTTGGCCCTTGGTCCTTAAGGGCAGGCAGCCTGCTGGATTTCCACGAATATCAAGATGCTGCCAAGGGACATGCTGCCACCTGTGCCAACTCGGGCTGCCTTTAGAGTGCCCACGGAACTCTTGAAACTGAAACCAGGAACGTGGGGTGGTGGGTTTTGTTTCCCCGGGCAGAAGCCTTTGTCAGTACCAGGTAGGCCGTTGGCCCTTAGGGGCAGGCTGGCAGCAGGATTTCCACGAATATCAAGATGCCGCCCAGGGACAAGCTGCCACCTGTGCCAACTCGGGCTGCTTTGAGAGTGCCCACGGAGCTCTGCAAACTGAGACCAGGAACGTGGGGTGCTGATTGTTGTTTCCCCGGGCAGAAGCCTTTGTCAGTACCAGGCAAGCCCTTGTTCCTTAGGGGTAGGCTGCTCTCTGTATTTCCACGAATATCAAGATGCCGCCCAGGGACAAGCTGCCACCTGTGGCAACTCGGGCTGCTTAGAGAGTGCCCATGGAGCTCTGCAAACTGAGAGCAGGAACGTGGGGTGGTGGGTTTTGTTTCCCCGGGCAGAAGCATTTGTCAGTACCAGGTAGGCCCTTGTTCCTTAGGGGTAGGCTGCTCTCTGGATTTCCACGAATATCAAGATGCCGCCCAGGGACAAGCTGCCACCTGTGCCAGCTCGGGCTGCTTTGAGAGTGCCCATGGAGCTCTGCAAACTGAGACCAGGACCGAGGGGTGCTTAGTTTTGTTTTCCCTGGGCAGAAGCATTTGTCACTACCAGGTAAGCCCTTGGCCATTCTGGGCCGGCTGCCCGCTGGATTTCCACGAATATCAAGATGCCGCCCAGGGACAAGCTGCCACCTGTGCCAACTCCGGCTGCTTTGAGAGTGCCCATGGAGCTCTGCAAACTGAGACCAGGAACGTGCAGTGGTGGCTTTTGTTTCCACGGGCAGAAGCCTTTGTCAGTGCCAGGCAGGCCCTTGTTCCTTAGGGGTAGGCTGCTCTCTGGATTTCCACGAATATCAAGATGCCGCCCAGGGACAAGCTGCCACATGTGCCAACTCGGGCTGCTTTGAGAGTGCCCACGGAGCTCTGCAAACTGAGACCAGGAATGTGGGGTGCTTATTTTTGTTTCCCTGGGCAGAAGCCTTTGTCAGTACCAGGCAGGCTCTTGTTCCTTAGGGGTAGGCTGGCAGCAGGATTTCCACGAATATCAAGATGCCGCCCAGGGACAAGCTGCCACCTGTGGCAGCTCGGGCTGCTTAGAGAGTGCCCACGGAGCTCTGCAAGCTGAGACCAGGAACGTGGCGTGCTGATTGTTGTTTCCCCGGGCAGAAGCCTTTGTCAGTACCAGGCAGGCCCTTGTTCCTTAGGGGTAGGCTGCTGTCTGGATTTCCACGAATATCAAGATGCCGCCCAGGGACAAGCTGCCACCTGTGGCAACTCGGGCTGCTTAGAGAGTGCCCATGGAGCTCTGCAAACTGAGAGCAGGAACGTGGGGTGGTGGGTTTTGTTTCCCCGGGCAGAAGCCTTTGTCAGTACCAGGTAGGCCCTCGGCCATTAGGGGCAGGCTGGCAGCCAGATTTCTACGAATATCAAGAGGTTGCCCAGGGTCAAGCTGCCACCTTTGCCAACTCGGGCTGCTTTGAGAGTGCCCATGGAACTCTGCAAACTGAGACCAGGAACGTGGGGTGGTGGGTTTTGTTTCCCCGAGCAGAAGCATTTGTCAGTACCAGGTAGGACCTCGGCCCTTAGGGGCAGGCTGGCAGCTAGATTTCTAATAATATCAAGATGCCGCCCAGAGTCAAGCTGCCACCTGTGCCAACTCGCGCGGCTTTGAGAGTGCCCGTGGAGCTCTGCAAACTGAGACCAGGACCGAGGGGTGCTTAGTTTTGTTTTCCCTGGGCAGAACCCTTTGTCACTACCAGGTAAGCCCTTGGCCCTTCGTTCTCGGCTGCCCGCTGGATTTCCACGAATATCAAGGTGCTGCCCAGGGACAAGCTGCCACCTGTGCCAACTCGGGCTGCTGAGAGAGTGCCCATGGAGCTCTGCAAACTGAGACCAGGAACGTGGGGCGGTGGGTTTTGTTTCCCCAGGCAGAAGCCGTTGTCAGTACCAGGTAGGCCCTTGGTCCTTAAGGGCAGGCAGCATGCTGGATTTCCACGAATATCAAGATGCCGCCCAGGGACAAGCTGCCACCTGTGCCAACTCGGGCTGCTTTGAGAGTGACCACGGAGCTCTGCAAACTGAGACCAGGAACATGAGTTTGTGGGTTTTGTTTCCCCGGGCAGAAGCCTTTGTCAGTACCAGGTAGGCCCTCGGCCCTTTGGGGTAGGCTGACAGCAGGATTTCCACGAATATCAAGATGCCGCCCAGGGACAAGCTGCCACCTGTGCCAACTCGGGCTGCTTTGAGAGTGCCCATGGAGCTCTGCAAACTGAGACCAGGAATGTGGGGTTGTGGGTTTTGTTTCCCCGGGCAGAAGCATTTGCAGTACCAGATAGGCCCTCGGCCCTGCTTGGCGGGCAGCCTGCTGGATTTCCACGAATATCAAGATGACGCCCAGGGACATGCTGCTACCTGTGCCAATTCGGGCTGCTTTGAGAGTGCCCATGGAGCTCTGCAAACTGAGACCAGGAACGTGGGGTGGTGGGTTTTATTTCCCCGGGCAGAAGCATTTGTCAGTACCAGATAGGCCCTCGGCCCTTCGTTCTCGGCTGCCTGCTGGATTTCCACGAATATCAAGATGCCGCCCAGGGACAAGCTGCCACCTGTGCCAACTCGGGCTGCTTAGAGAGTGCCCATGGAGCTCTGCAAACTGAGACCAGGAATGTGGGGTGCTTATTTTTGTTTCCCCGGGCAGAAGCCTTTGTCAGTACCAGGCAGGCCCTTGTTCCTTAGAGGTAGGCTGCTCTCTGGATTTCCACGAATATCAAGATGCCACCCAGGGATGAGCTGCCACCTGTGCCAACTCGGGCTGCTTAGAGAGTGCCCATGGAGCTCTGCAAACTGAGACCAGGAATGTGGGGTGGTGGGTTTTGTTTCCCCAGGCAGCAGCCTTTGTCAGTACCAGGTAGGCCCTTGGTCCTTAAGGGCAGACTTGCTGCAGGATTTCCACGAATATCAAGATGCCGCCCAGGGACAAGCTGCCACCTGTGCCAACTCGGGCTGCTTTGAGTGTGCCCATGGAACTCTTAAATCTGAAACCAGGAACGTGGGGTTGTGGGTTTTGTTTCCCCGGGCAGAAGCATTTGCAGTACCAGATAGGCCCTTGGTCCTGCTTGGCCGGCAGCCTGCTGGATTTCCACGAATATCAAGATGACGCCCAGGGACAAGCTGCTACCTGTGCCAACTCGGGCTGCTTAGAGAGTGCCCATGGAACTCTGCAAACTGAGACCAGGAACGTGAGGTGGTGGGTTTTGTTTCCCCGGGCAGAAGCCTTTGTCAGTACCAGGTAGGCCCTCGGCCCTTCGGGGCCGGCTGCCTGCTGGATTTCCACGAATTTCAAGATGCCGCCCAGGGACAAGCTGCCACCTGTGCCAACTCGGGCTGCTTAGAGAGTGCCCATGGAGCTCTGCAAACTGAGACCAGCAACGTGGGGTGGTGGGTTTTGTTTCCCCGGGCAGAAGCCTTTGTCAGTACCAGGTAGGCCCTCGAACCTTTGGGGTCGGCTTGCAGCAGGATTTCCACGTATATCAAGATGCCACCCAGGGACAAGCTGCCACCTGTGCCAACTCGGGCTGCTTTGGGCGTGCCCACGGAGCTCTGCAAACTGAGACCAGGAATGTGGGGTGCTTATTTTTGTTTCCCCGGGCAGAAGCCTTTGTCAGTACCAGGCAGGCCCTTGTTCCTTAGGGGTAGGCTGCTCTCTGGATTTCCACGAATATCAAGATGCCACCCAGGGATGAGCTGCCACCTGTGGCAACTCGGGCTGCTTTGAGAGTGCCCATGGGGCTCTGCAAACTGAGGCCAGGAACATGAGTTTGTGGGTTTTATTTCCCGGGCAGAAGCCTTTGTCAGTACCAGGTAGTCCCTCGGCCCTTAGGGGCAGGCTGGCAGCCAGATTTCTAATAATATCAAGATGCCGCCCAGGGACAAGCTGCCACCTGTGCCAACTCGCGCGGCTTTGAGAGTGCCCATGGAGCTCTGCAAACTGAGACCAGGACCCAGGGGTGCTTAGTTTTGTTTTCCCTGGGCAGAACCCTTTGTCACTACCAGGGAAGCCCTTGGCCCTTCGGGGCCGGCTGCCCGCTGGATTTCCACAAATATCAAGGTGCTTCCCAGGGACAAGCTGCCACCTGTGCCAACTCGGGCTGCTTAGAGAGTGCCCATGGAGCTCTGCAAACTGAGACCAGGAACGTGGGGTGGTGGGTTTTGTTTCCCCAGGCAGAAGCCTTTGTCAGTACCAGGTAGGCCCTTGGTCCTTAAGGGCAGGCAGCCTGCTGGATTTCCACGAATATCAAGATGCCGCCCAGGGACAAGCTGCTACCTGTGGCAACTCGGGCGGCTTTGAGAGTGCCCATGGAGCTCTACAAACAGAAACCAGGAACATGGGGTGCTGAGTTTTATTTTCCCGGGCAGAAGCCTTTGTCAGTACCAGGTAGGCCCTCCGCCCTTTGTTCTCGACTGCCTTCTGCAGGATTTCCATGAATATCAAGATGCCGCCCAGGGACAAGCTGCCACCTGTGCCAACTCGGGCTGCTTTGAGAGTGCCCACGGAGCTCTGCAAACTGAGACCAGGAATGTGGGGTGCTTATTTTTGTTTCCCTGGGCAGAAGCCTTTGTCAGTACCAGGCAGGCTCTTGTTTCTTAGGAGTAGGCTGCTCTCTGGATTTCCACGAATATCAAGTTGCCATCCAGGGACAAGCTGCCACCTGTGCCAACTCGGGCTGCTTTGAGAGTGCCCATGGAGCTCTGCAAACTGAGACCAGGAACGTGGGGTGGTGGGTTTTGTTTCCCCAGGCAGAAGCATTTGTCAGTACCAGGTAGGCCCTCGGCCCTTAAGGGCAGGCTGGCAGCCAGAATTCTACGAATATCAAGATGCCGCCCAGGGACAAGCTGCCACGTGTGCCAACTCGGGCTGCTTTGAGAGTGCCCATGGAACTCTACAAACAGAAACCAGGAACATGGGGTGCTGAGTTTTATTTTCCCGGGCAGAAGCCTTTGTCAGTACCAGGTAGGCCCTCGGCCCTTCTTTCTCGGCTGCCTGCTGGATTACCATGAATATCAAGATGCCACCCAGGGACAAGCTGCCACCTGTGCCAACTCAAGCTGCTTTGAGTCTGCCCATGGAACTCTTAAATCTGAAACCCGGTACGTGGGGTTGTGGGTTTTGTTTCCCTGGGCAGAAGCATTTGCAGTACCAGGAACGTGCAGTGGTGGCTTTTGTTTCCACGGGCAGAAGCCTTTGTCAGCACCAGGCAGGCACTTGTTCCTTAGGGGTAGGCTGCTCTCTGGATTTCCACGAATATCAAGATGCTGCCCAGGGACAAGCTGCCACCTGTGGCAACTCGGGCTGCTTTGAGTGTGCCCATGGAACTCTTAAATCTGAAACCAGGAACGTGGGGTTGTGGGTTTTGTTTCCCCGGGCAGAAGATTTTGCAGTAGCAGATAGGCCCTCGGCCCTGCTTGGCTGGCAGCCGGCTGGATTTCCACGAATATCAAGATGCCGCTCAGGGACAAGCTGCTACCTGTGCCAAATCGGGCTGCTTTGAGAGTCCCCATGGAGCTCTGCAAACTGAGACCAGGAACGTGGGGTTGTGCATTTTGTTTCCCCGGGCAGAAGCCTTTGTCTGTACCAGGTAGGCCCTCGGCCCTTAGGGGCAGGCTGGCAGCCAGATTTCCACGAATATCAAGATGCCGCCCAGGGACAAGCTGCCACCTGTGGCAACTCGGGCTGCTTAGAGAGTGCCCATGGAGCTCTGCAAACTGAGAGCAGGAACGTGGGGTGGTGGGTTTTGTTTCCCCGGGCAGAAGCCTTTGTCAGTACCAGGTAGGCCCTCCACCCTTTGGGGCAGGCTTGCTGCAGGATTTCCACGAATATCAAGATGCCGCCCAGGGTCAAGCTGCCACCTGTGTCAACTCGGGCTGCTTAGAGAGTGCCCATGAAGCTCTACAAACAGAAACCAGGAACATGGGGTGCTGAGTTTTATTTTCCCGGACAGAAGCCATTGTCAGTACCAGATAGGCCCTCGGCCCTTCGTTCTCGGCTGCCTGCTGGATTTCCACGAATATCAAGATGCCGCCCAGGGAAAAGCTGCTACCTGTTGCAACTCTGGCTGCTTTGAGTGTGCCTATGGAGCTCTGCAAACTGAGACCAGGAACGTGGGGTGGTGGGTTTTGTTTCCCCAGGCAGAAGCCACTGTCAGTACCAGGTAGGCCCTCCGCCCTTTGTTCTCGGCTGCCTGCTGCAGGATTTCCATGAATATTAAGATGCCGCCCAGGGACAAGCTGCCACCTGTGCCAACTCGCGCGGCTTTGAGAGTGCCCATGGAGCTCTGCAAACTGAGACCAGGAACGTGAGTTTGTATGTTTTATTTCCCCGGGAAGAAGCCGTTGTCAGTTCCAGGTTGGCCCTTGGTCCTTAAGGGCAGGCAGCCTGCTGGATTTCCACGAATATCAAGATGCTGCCAAGGGACATGCTGCCACCTGTGCCAACTCGGGCTGCCTTTAGAGTGCCCACGGAACTCTTGAAACTGAAACCAGGAACGTGGGGTGGTGGGTTTTGTTTCCCCGGGCAGAAGCCTTTGTCACTACCAGGTAAGCCCTTGGTCATTCTGGGCCGGCTGCCCGCTGGATTTCCACGAATATCAAGATGCCGCCCAGGGACAAGCTGCCACCTGTGCCAACTCGGGCTGCTTTGAGAGTGCCCATGGAGCTCTGCAAACTGAGACCAGGAACGTGGCGTGCTGATTGTTGTTTCCCCGGGCAGAAGCCTTTGTCAGTACCAGGCAGGCCCTTGTTCCTTAGGGGTAGGCTGCTGTCTGGATTTCCACGAATATCAAGATGCCGCCCAGGGACAAGCTGCCACCTGTGGCAACTCGGGCTGCTTAGAGAGTGCCCATGGAGCTCTGCAAACTGAGAGCAGGAACGTGGGGTGGTGGGTTTTGTTTCCCCGGGCAGAAGCCTTTGTCAGTACCAGGTAGGCCCTCGGCCCTTTGGGGCAGGCTGGCAGCCAGATTTCTACGAATATCAAGAGGTTGCCCAGGGTCAAGCTGCCACCTTTGCCAACTCGGGCTGCTTTGAGAGTGCCCATGGAACTCTGCAAACTGAGACCAGGAACGTGGGGTGGTGGGTTTTGTTTCCCCGAGCAGAAGCATTTGTCTGTACCAGGTAGGCCCTCGGCCCTTAGGGGCAGGCTGGCAGCTAGATTTCTAATAATATCAAGATGCCGCCCAGAGTCAAGCTGCCACCTGTGCCAACTCGTGCGGCTTTGAGAGTGCCCGTGGAGCTCTGCAAACTGAGACCAGGACCGAGGGGTGCTTAGTTTTGTTTTCCCTGGGCAGAACCCTTTGTCACTACCAGGTAAGCCCTTGGCCCTTCGGGGCCGGCTGCCTGCTGGATTTCCACGAATATCAAGGTGCTGCCCAGGGACAAGCTGCCACCTGTGCCAACTCGGGCTGCTGAGAGAGTGCCCATGGAGCTCTGCAAACTGAGACCAGGAACGTGGGGCGGTGGGTTTTGTTTCCCCAGGCAGAAGCCGTTGTCAGTACCAGGTAGGCCCTTGGTCCTTAAGGGCAGGCAGCATGCTGGATTTCCACGAATATCAAGATGCCGCCCAGGGACAAGCTGCCACCTGTGCCAACTCGGGCTGCTTTGAGGGTGACCACAGAGCTCTGCAAACTGAGACCAGGACCGAGGGGTGCTTAGTTTTGTTTTCCCTGGGCAGAACCCTTTGTCACTACCAGGTAAGCCCTTGGCCCTTCGGGGCCGGCTGCCTGCTGGATTTCCACGAATATCAAGGTGCTGCCCAGGGACAAGCTGCCACCTGTGCCAACTCGGGCTGCTGAGAGAGTGCCCATGGAGCTCTGCAAACTGAGACCAGGAACGTGGGGCGGTGGGTTTTGTTTCCCCAGGCAGAAGCCGTTGTCAGTACCAGGTAGGCCCTTGGTCCTTAAGGGCAGGCAGCATGCTGGATTTCCACGAATATCAAGATGCCGCCCAGGGACAAGCTGCCACCTGTGCCAACTCGGGCTGCTTTGAGGGTGACCACAGAGCTCTGCAAACTGAGACCAGGAACATGAGTTTGTGGGTTTTATTTCCCCGGGCAGAAGCCTTTGTCAGTACCAGGTAGGCCCTCGGCCCTTTGGGGTAGGCTGGCAGCAGGATTTCCACGAATATCAAGATGCCGCCCAGGGACAAGCTGCCACCTGTGCCAACTCGGGCTGCTTTGAGTGTGCCCATGGAGCTCTGCAAACTGAGACCAGGAATGTGGGGTTGTGGGTTTTGTTTCCCCGGGCAGAAGCATTTGCAGTACCAGATAGGCCCTCGGCCCTGCTTGGCGGGCAGCCTGCTGGATTTCCACGAATATCAAGATGACGCCCAGGGACATGCTGCTACCTGTGCCAATTCGGGCTTCTTTGAGAGTGCCCATGGAGCTCTGCAAACTGAGACCAGGAACGTGGGGTGGTGGGTTTTATTTCCCCGGGCAGAAGCATTTGTCAGTACCAGATAGGCCCTCGGCCCTTCGTTCTCGGCTGCCTGCTGGATTTCCACGAATATCAAGATGACGCCCAGGGACAAGCTGCCACCTGTGCCAACTCGGGCTGCTTAGAGAGTGCCCATGGAGCTCTGCAAACTGAGACCAGCAACGTGGGGTGGTGGGTTTTGTTTCCCCGGGCAGAAGCCTTTGTCAGTACCAGGTAGGCCCTCGAACCTTTGGGGTAGGCTTGCAGCAGGATTTCCACGTATATCAAGATGCCGCCCAGGGACAAGCTGCCACCTGTGCCAACTCGGGCTGCTTTGAGAGTGCCCACGGAGCTCTGCAAACTGAGACCAGGAATGTGGGGTGCTTATTTTTGTTTCCCCGGGCAGAAGCCTTTGTCAGTACCAGGCAGGCCCTTGTTCCTTAGAGGTAGGCTGCTTGCTGGGTTTCCACGAATATCAAGATGCCACCCAGGGATGAGCTGCCACCTGTGCTAACTCGGGCTGCTTAGAGAGTGCCCATGGAGCTCTGCAAACTGAGACCAGGAATGTGGGGTGGTGGGTTTTGTTTCCCCAGGCAGAAGCCTTTGTCAGTACCAGGTAGGCCCTTGGTCGTTAAGGGCAGACTTGCTGCAGGATTTCCACGAATATCAAGATGCCGCCCAGGGACAAGCTGCCACCTGTGCCAACTCGGGCTGCTTTGAGTGTGCCCATGGAACTCTTAAATCTGAAACCAGGAACGTGGGGTTGTGGGTTTTGTTTCCCCGGGCAGAAGCATTTGCAGTACCAGATAGGCCCTTGGTCCTGCTTGGCCGGCAGCCTGCTGGATTTCCACGAATATCAAGATGACGCCCAGGGACAAGCTGCTACCTGTGCCAACTCGGGCTGCTTTGAGAGTGCCCATGGAGCTCTGCAAACTGAGACCAGGAACGTGAGGTGGTGGGTTTTGTTTCCCCAGGCAGAAGCCTTTGTCAGTACCAGGTAGGCCCTCGGCCCTTCGGGGCCGGCTGCCCGCTGGATTTCCACGAATTTCAAGATGCCGCCCAGGGACAAGCTGCCACCGTTGCCAACTCGGGCTGCTTAGAGAGTGCCCATGGAGCTCTGCAAACTGAGACCAGCAACGTGGGGTGGTGGGTTTTGTTTCCACGGGCAGAAGCCTTTGTCAGTACCAGGTAGGCCCTCGAACCTTTGGGGTCGGCTTGCAGCAGGATTTCCACGTATATCAAGATGCCGCCCAGGGACAAGCTGCCACCTGTGCCAACTCGGGCTGCTTTGGGAGTGCCCACGGAGCTCTGCAAACTGAAACCAGGAATGTGGGGTGCATATTTTTGTTTCCCCGGGCAGAAGCCTTTGTCAGTACCAGGCAGGCCCTTGTTCCTTAGGGGTAGGCTGCTCTCTGGATTTCCACGAATATCAAGATGCCACCCAGGGATGAGCTGCCACCTGTGGCAACTCGGGCTGCTTTGAGAGTGCCCATGGAGCTCTGCAAACTGAGACCAGGACCCAGGGGTGCTTAGTTTTGTTTTCCCTGGGCAGAACCCTTTGTCACTACCAGGTAAGCCCTTGGCCCTTCGGGGCCGGCTGCCCGCTGGATTTCCACGAATATCAAGGTGCTTCCCAGGGACAAGCTGCCACCTGTGCCAACTCGGGCTGCTTAGAGAGTGCCCATGGAGCTCTGCAAACTGAGACCAGGAATGTGGGGTGGTGGGTTTTGTTTCCCCAGGCAGAAGCCTTTGTCAGTACCAGGTAGGCCCTTGGTCCTTAAGGGCAGGCAGCCTGCTGGATTTCCACGAATATCAAGATGCCGCCCAGGGACAAGCTGCTACCTGTGCCATCTCGGGCGGCTTTGAGAGTGCCCATGGAGCTCTACAAACAGAAACCAGGAACATGGGGTGCTGAGTTTTATTTTCCCGGGCAGAAGCCTTTGTCAGTACCAGATAGGCCCTCCGCCCTTTGTTCTCGACTGCCTTCTGCAGGATTTCCATGAATATCAACATGCCGCCCAGGGACAAGCTGCCACCTGTGCCAACTCGCGCGGCTTTGAGAGTGCCCATGGAGCTCTGCAAACTGAGACCAGGACCCAGGGGTGCTTAGTTTTGTTTTCCCTGGGCAGAACCCTTTGTCACTACCAGGGAAGCCCTTGGCCCTTCGGGGCCGGCTGCCCGCTGGATTTCCACAAATATCAAGGTGCTTCCCAGGGACAAGCTGCCACCTGTGCCAACTCGGGCTGCTTAGAGAGTGCCCATGGAGCTCTGCAAACTGAGACCAGGAACGTGGGGTGGTGGGTTTTGTTTCCCCAGGCAGAAGCCTTTGTCAGTACCAGGTAGGCCCTTGGTCCTTAAGGGCAGGCAGCCTGCTGGATTTCCACGAATATCAAGATGCCGCCCAGGGACAAGCTGCTACCTGTGGCAACTCGGGCGGCTTTGAGAGTGCCCATGGAGCTCTACAAACAGAAACCAGGAACATGGGGTGCTGAGTTTTATTTTCCCGGGCAGAAGCCTTTGTCAGTACCAGATAGGCCCTCCGACCTTTGTTCTCGGCTGCCTGCTGGATTACCATGAATATGAAGATGCCACCCAGGGACAAGCTGCCACCTGTGCCAACTCAAGCTGCTTTGAGTCTGCCCATGGAACTCTTAAATCTGAAACCCGGTACGTGGGGTTGTGGGTTTTGTTTCCCTGGGCAGAAGCATTTGCAGTACCAGGAACATGCAGTGGTGGCTTTTGTTTCCACGGGCAGAAGCCTTTGTCAGCACCAGGCAGGCACTTGTTCCTTAGGGGTAGGCTGCTCTCTGGATTTCCACGAATATCAAGATGCTGCCCAGGGACAAGCTGCCACCTGTGCCAACTCGGGCTGCTTTGAGTGTGCCCATGGAACTCTTAAATCTGAAACCAGGAACGTGGGGTTGTGGGTTTTGTTTCCCCGGGCAGAAGATTTTGCAGTAGCAGATAGGCCCTCGGCCCTGCTTGGCTGGCAGCCGGCTGGATTTCCACGAATATCAAGATGCCGCTCAGGGACAAGCTGCTACCTGTGCCAAATCGGGCTGCTTTGAGAGTCCCCATGGAGCTCTGCAAACTGAGACCAGGAACGTGGGGTTGTGCATTTTGTTTCCCCGGGCAGAAGCCTTTGTCTGTACCAGGTAGGCCCTCGGCCCTTAGGGGCAGTCTGGCAGCAGGATTTCCACGAATATGAAGATGCCGCCCAGGGACAAGCTGCCGCCTGTGCCAACTCGGGCTGCTTTGGGAGTGCCCACGGAGCTCTGCAAACTGAGACCAGGAATGTGGGGTGGTGGGTTTTGATTTCGCCAGGCAGAAGCCTTTGTCAGTACCAGGTAGGCCCTTGGTCCTTAAGGGCAGGCTTGCTGCAGGATTTCCACGAATATCAAGATGCCGCGCAGGGACAAGCTGCCACCTGTGGTAACTCGGGCTGCTTTGAGAGTGCCCATGGAGCTCTACAAAGAGAAACCAGGAACATGGGGTGCTGAGTTTTAATTTCCCGGGCAGAAGCCTTTGTCAGTACCAGATAGGCCCTCGGCCCTTCGTTCTCGGCTGCCTGCTGAAGGATTTCCACGAATATCAAGATGCCGCCCAGGGACAAGCTGCCACCTGTGCCAACTCGGGCTGCTTAGAGAGTGCCCACGGAGCTCTGCAAATTGAGACCAGGAACGTGGGGTGCTGATTGTTGTATCCCCGGGCAGAAGCCTTTGTCAGTACCAGGCAGGCCCTTGTTCCTTAGGGGTAGGCTGCTCTCTGGATTTCCACGAATATCAAGATGCCGCCCAGGGACAAGCTGCCACCTGTGCCAACTCGGGCTGCTTTGAGAGTGCCCACGGAGCTCTGCAAACTGAGACCAGGACCGAGGGGTGCTTAGTTTTATTTTCCCTGGGCAGAACCCTTTGTCACTACCAGGTAAGCCCTTGGCCCTTCGGGGCCTGCTGCCCGCTGGATTTCCACGAATATCAAGGTGCTGCCCAGGGACAAGTTGCCACCTGTGCCAACTCGGGCTGCTTTGAGAGTGCCCATGGAGCTCTGCAAATTGAGACCAGGAACGTGCAGTGGTTGCTTTTGTTTCCACGGGCAGAAGCCTTTGTCAATACCAGGCAGGCACTTGTCCCTTAGGGGTAGGCTGCTCTCTGGATTTCCACGAATATCAAGATGCCGCCCAGGGTCAAGCTGCCACCTGTGGCAACTCGGGCTGCTTTGAGTGTGCCCATGGAACTCTTAAATCTGAAACCAGGAACGTGGGGTTGTGGGTTCTGTTTCCCCGGGCAGAAGCATTTGTCAGTACCAGATACGCCCTCGGCGTTGCTTGGCCGGCAGCCGGCTGGATTTCCACGAATATCAAGATGCCATCCAGGGACAAGCTGCTACCTGTGCCAACTCGGGCTGCTTTGAGAGTGCCCACGGAGCTCTGCAAACTGAGACCAGGAACGTGAGTTTGTATGTTTTATTTCCCCGCGCAGAAGCCGTTGTCAGTTCCAGGTAGGCCCTTGGTCCTTAAGGGCAGGCAGCCTGCTGGATTTCCACGAATATCAAGATGCCGCCCAGGGACAAGCTGCCACCTGTGCCAACTCGGGCTGTTTTGAGAGTGCCCATGGAGCTCTACAAACAGAAACCAGGAACATGGGGTGCTGAGTTTTATTTTCCCGGGCAGAAGCCTTTGTCAGTACCAGATAGGCCCTCTGCCCTTCGTTCTCGGCTGCCTGCTGCAGGATTTCCACGAATATCAAGATGCCGCCCAGGGACAAGCTGCCACCTGTGCCAACTCGGGCTGCTTAGAGAGTGCCCATGGAGCTCTGCAAACTGAGACCAGGAACGTGGGGTGGTGGGTTTTGTTTCCTCGGGCAGAAGCATTTTTCAGTACCAGGTAGGCCCTCGGCCCTTAGGGGCAGTCTGGCAGCAGGATTTCTACGAATATCAAGATGCCGCCCAGGGACAAGCTGCCACCTGTGCCAACTCGCGCGGCTTTGAGAGTGCCCACGGAGCTCTGCAAACTGAGACGAGGACCGAGGGGTGCTTAGTTTTGTTTTCCCTGGGCAGAACCCTTTGTAAATACCAAGTAAGCCCTTGGCCCTTCGGGGCCGGATGCCCGCTGGATTTCCACGAATATCAAGGTGCTGCCCAGGGACAAGTTGCCACCTGTGCCAACTCGGGCTGCTTTGAGAGTGCCCATGGAGCTCTGCAAATTGAGACCAGGAACGTGCAGTGATGGCTTTTGTTTCCCCAGGCAGAAGCCTTTGTCAGCACCAGGCAGGCACTTGTTCCTTAGGGGTAGGCTGCTCTCTGGATTTCCACGAATATCAAGATGCTGCCCAGGGACAAGCTGCCACCTGTGCCAACTCGGGCTGCTTTGAGTGTGCCCATGGAACTCTTAAATCTGAAACCAGGAACGTGGGGTTGTGGGTTTTGTTTCCCCGGGCAGAAGCCTTTGTCAGTACCAGGTAGGCCCTCGGCCCTGCTTGGCCGGCAGCCGGCTGGATTTCCACGAATATCAAGATGCTGCCAAGGGACATGCTGCTACCTGTGCCAAATCGGGCTGCTTTGAGAGTGCCCACGGAGCTCTGCAAACTGAGACCAGGAACGTGGGGTTGTGGCTTTTGTTTCCCCGGGCAGAAGCCTTTGTCAGTACCAGGTAGGCCCTCGGCCCTTAGGGGCAGTCTGGCAGCAGGATTTCCACGAATATCAAGATGCCGCCCAGAGACAAGCTGCCACGTGTGCCAACTCGGGCTGCTTAGAGAGTGCCCATGGAGCTCTGCAAACTGAGACCAGGAATGCGGGGTGGTGGGTTTTGTTTCCCCGGGCAGAAGCCTTTGTCTGTACCAGGTAGGCCCTTGGTCCTTAAGGGCAGGCTTGCTGCAGGATTTCCACGAATATCAAGATGCCGCGCAGGGACAAGCTGCCACCTGTTTCAACTCGGGCTGCTTTGAGAGTGCCCATGGAGCTGTACAAACAGAAACCAGGAACATGGGGAGCTGAGTTTTATTTTCCAGGGCAGAAGCCTTTGTCAGTACCAGGTAGGCCCTCGGCCCTTCGTTCTCGTCTGCCTGCTGGATTTCCACGAATATCAAGATGACGCCCAGGGACAAGCTGGCACCTGTGCCAACTCGGGCTGCTTTGAGAGTGCCCATGGAGCTCTGCAAACTGAGACCAGGAATGTGGGGTTGTGGGTTTTGTTTCCCCGGGCAGAAGCATTTGCAGTACCAGATAGGCCCTCGGCCCTGCTTGGCGGGCAGCCTGCTGGATTTCCACGAATATCAAGATGACGCCCAGGGACATGCTGCTACCTGTGCCAATTCGGGCTTCTTTGAGAGTGCCCATGGAGCTCTGCAAACTGAGACCAGGAACGTGGGGTGGTGGGTTTTATTTCCCCGGGCAGAAGCATTTGTCAGTACCAGGTAGGCCCTCGGCCCTTCGTTCTCGGCTGCCTGCTGGATTTCCACGAATATCAAGATGCCGCCCAGGGACAAGCTGCCACCTGTGCCAACTCGGGCTGCTTAGAGAGTGCCCATGGAGCTCTGCAAACTGAGACCAGGAATGTGGGGTGGTGGGTTTTGTTTCCCCGGGCAGAAGCCTTTGTCAGTACCAGGTAGGTCCTCGAACCTTTGGGGTAGGCTTGCAGCAGGATTTCCACGTATATCAAGATGCCGCCCAGGGACAAGCTGCCACCTGTGCCAACTCGGGCTGCTTTGAGAGTGCCCACGGAGCTCTGCAAACTGAGACCAGGAATGTGGGGTGCTTATTTTTGTTTCCCCGTGCAGAAGCCTTTGTCAGTACCAGGCAGGCCCTTGTTCCTTAGAGGTAGGCTGCTCTCTGGATTTCCACGAATATCAAGATGCCACCCAGGGATGAGCTGCCACCTGTGCCAACTCGGGCTGCTTAGAGAGTGCCCATGGAGCTCTGCAAACTGAGACCAGGAATGTGGGGTGGTGGGTTTTGTTTCCCCAGGCAGAAGCCTTTGTCAGTACCAGGTAGGCCCTTGGTCCTTAAGGGCAGACTTGCTGCAGGATTTTCACGAATATCAAGATGCCGCCCAGGGACAAGCTGCCACCTGTGCCAACTCGGGCTGCTTTGAGTGTGCCCATGGAACTCTTAAATCTGAAACCAGGAACGTGGGGTTGTGGGTTTTGTTTCCCCGGGCAGAAGCATTTGCAGTACCAGATAGGCCCTTGGTCCTGCTTGGCCGGCAGCCTGCTGGATTTCCACGAATATCAAGATGACGCCCAGGGACAAGCTGCTACCTGTGCCAACTCGAGCTGCTTTGAGAGTGCCCACGGAGCTCTGCAAACTGAGACCAGGAACGTGAGGTGGTGGGTTTTGTTTCCCCGGGCAGAAGCCTTTGTCAGTACCAGGTAGGCCCTCGGCCCTTCGGGGCCGGCTGCCCGCTGGATTTCCACGAATTTCAAGATGCCGCCCAGGGACAAGCTGCCACCTGTGCCAACTCGCGCGGCTTTGAGAGTGCCCACGGAGATCTGCAAACTGAAACCAGGACCGAGGGGTGCTTAGTTTTGTTTTCCCTGGGCAGAACCCTTTGTCACTACCAGGTAAGCCCTTGGCCCTTCGGGGCCGGCTGCCCGCTGGATTTCCACGAATATCAAGATGCCGCCCAGGGACAAGCTGCCACCTGTGCCAACTCGCGCGGCTTTGAGAGTGCCCACAGAGCTCTGCAAACTGAGACCAGGACCGAGGGGTCCTTAGTTTTTATTTCCCTGGGCAGAACCCTTTGTCACTACCAGGTAAGCCCTTGGCCCTTCGGGGCCGGCTGCCCGCTGGATTTCCACGAATATCAAGGTGCTGCCCAGGGACAAGTTGCCACCTGTGCCAACTCGGGCTGCTTTGAGAGTGCCCATGGAGCTCTGCAAATTGAGACCAGGAACGTGCAGTGGTGGCTTTTGTTTCCACGGGCAGAAGCCTTTGTCAGTACCAGGTAGGCCCTCGGCCCTTAGGGGCAGTCTGGCAGCAGGATTTCCACGAATATCAAGATGCCGCCCAGAGACAAGCTGCCACCTGTGCCAACTCGGGCTGCTTAGAGAGTGCCCATGGAGCTCTGCAAACTGAGACGAGGAATGCAGGGTGGTGGGCTTTGTTTCCCCGGGCAGAAGCCTTTGTCAGTACCAGGTAGGCCCTTGGTCCTTAAGGGCAGGCTTGCTGCAGGATTTCCACGAATATCAAGATGCCGCGCAGGGACAAGCTGCCACCTGTGCCAACTCGGGCTGCTTTGAGAGTGCCCACGGAGCTCTGCAAACTGAGACCAGGAACATGAGTTTGTGGGTTTTATTTCCCCGGGCAGAAGCCTTTGTCAGTACCAGGTAGGCCCTCGTCCCTTTGGGGTAGGCTGGCAGCAGGATTTCCACGAATATCAAGATGCCGCCCAGGGACAAGCTGGCACCTGTGCCAACTCGGGCTGCTTTGAGTCTGCCCATGGAGCTCTGCAAACTGAGACCAGGAATGTGGGGTTGTGGGTTTTGTTTCCCCGGGCAGAAGCATTTGCAGTACCAGATAGGCCCTCGGCCCTGCTTGGCGGGCAGCCTGCTGGATTTCCACGAATATCAAGGTGCTGCCCAGGGACAAGTTGCCACCTGTGCCAACTCGGGCTGCTTTGAGAGTGCCCATGGAGCTCTGCAAATTGAGACCAGGAACGTGCAGTGGTGGCTTTTGTTTCCACGGGCAGAAGCCTTTGTCAGTACCAGGTAGGCCCTCGGCCCTTAGGGGCAGTCTGGCAGCAGGATTTCCACGAATATCAAGATGCCGCCCAGAGACAAGCTGCCACCTGTGCCAACTCGGGCTGCTTAGAGAGTGCCCATGGAGCTCTGCAAACTGAGACGAGGAATGCAGGGTGGTGGGCTTTGTTTCCCCGGGCAGAAGCCTTTGTCAGTACCAGGTAGGCCCTTGGTCCTTAAGGGCAGGCTTGCTGCAGGATTTCCACGAATATCAAGATGCCGCGCAGGGACAAGCTGCCACCTGTGCCAACTCGGGCTGCTTTGAGAGTGCCCACGGAGCTCTGCAAACTGAGACCAGGAACATGAGTTTGTGGGTTTTATTTCCCCGGGCAGAAGCCTTTGTCAGTACCAGGTAGGCCCTCGTCCCTTTGGGGTAGGCTGGCAGCAGGATTTCCACGAATATCAAGATGCCGCCCAGGGACAAGCTGGCACCTGTGCCAACTCGGGCTGCTTTGAGTCTGCCCATGGAGCTCTGCAAACTGAGACCAGGAATGTGGGGTTGTGGGTTTTGTTTCCCCGGGCAGAAGCATTTGCAGTACCAGATAGGCCCTCGGCCCTGCTTGGCGGGCAGCCTGCTGGATTTCCACGAATATCAAGATGACGCCGCCCAGGGACATGCTGCTACCTGTGCCAATTCGGGCTCCTTTGAGAGTGCCCATGGAGCTCTGCAAACTGAGACCAGGAACGTGGGGTGGTGGGTTTTATTTCCCCGGGCAGAAGCATTTGTCAGTACCAGGTAGGCCCTCGGCCCTTCGTTCTCGGCTGCCTGCTGGATTTCCACGAATATCAAGATGCCGCCCAGGGACAAGCTGCCACCTGTGCCAACTCGGGCTGCTTAGAGAGTGCCCATGGAGCTCTGCAAACTGAGACCAGCAACGTGGGGTGGTGGGTTTTGTTTCCCCGGGCAGAAGCCTTTGTCAGTACCAGGTAGGCCCTCGAACCTTTGGGGTAGGCTTGCAGCAGGATTTCCACGTATATCAAGATGCCGCCCAGGGACAAGCTGCCACCTGTGCCAACTCGGGCTGCTTTGAGAGTGCCCACGGAGCTCTGCAAACTGAGACCAGGAATGTGGGGTGCTTATTTTTGTTTCCCCGTGCAGAAGCCTTTGTCAGTACCAGGCAGGCCCTTGTTCCTTAGAGGTAGGCTGCTCTCTGGATTTCCACGAATATCAAGATGCCACCCAGGGATGAGCTGCCACCTGTGCCAACTCGGGCTGCTTAGAGAGTGCCCATGGAGCTCTGCAAACTGAGACCAGGAATGTGGGGTGGTGGGTTTTGTTTCCCCAGGCAGAAGCCTTTGTCAGTACCAGGTAGGCCCTTGGTCCTTAAGGGCAGACTTGCTGCAGGATTTTCACGAATATCAAGATGCCGCCCAGGGACAAGCTGCCACCTGTGCCAACTCGGGCTGCTTTGAGTGTGCCCATGGAACTCTTAAATCTGAAACCAGGAACGTGGGGTTGTGGGTTTTGTTTCCCCGGGCAGAAGCATTTGCAGTACCAGATAGGCCCTTGGTCCTGCTTGGCCGGCAGCCTGCTGGATTTCCACGAATATCAAGATGACGCCCAGGGACAAGCTGCTACCTGTGCCAACTCGGGCTGCTTTGAGAGTGCCCACGGAGCTCTGCAAACTGAGACCAGGAACGTGAGGTGGTGGGTTTTGTTTCCCCGGGCAGAAGCCTTTGTCAGTACCAGGTAGGCCCTCGGCCCTTCGGGGCCGGCTGCCCGCTGGATTTCCACGAATTTCAAGATGCCGCCCAGGGACAAGCTGCCACCTGTGCCAACTCGCGCGGCTTTGAGAGTGCCCACGGAGCTCTGCAAACTGAAACCAGGACCGAGGGGTGCTTAGTTTTGTTTTCCCTGGGCAGAACCCTTTGTCACTACCAGGTAAGCCCTTGGCCCTTCGGGGCCGGCTGCCCGCTGGATTTCCACGAATATCAAGATGCCGCCCAGGGACAAGCTGCCACCTGTGCCAACTCGCGCGGCTTTGAGAGTGCCCACAGAGCTCTGCAAACTGAGACCAGGACCGAGGGGTCCTTAGTTTTTATTTCCCTGGGCAGAACCCTTTGTCACTACCAGGTAAGCCCTTGGCCCTTCGGGGCCGGCTGCCCGCTGGATTTCCACGAATATCAAGGTGCTGCCCAGGGACAAGTTGCCACCTGTGCCAACTCGGGCTGCTTTGAGAGTGCCCATGGAGCTCTGCAAATTGAGACCAGGAACGTGCAGTGGTGGCTTTTGTTTCCACGGGCAGAAGCCTTTGTCAGCACCAGGCAGGCACTTGTTCCTTAGGGGTAGGCTGCTCTCTGGATTTCCACGAATATCAAGATGCTGCCCAGGGACAAGCTGCCGCCTGTGCCAACTCGGGCTGCTTTGAGTGTGCCCATGGAACTCTTAAATCTGAAACCAGGAACGTGGGGTTGTGGGTTTTGTTTCCCCGGGCAGAAGCATTTGCAGTACCAGATAGGCCCTCGGCCCTGCTTGGCCGGCAGCCGGCTGGATTTCCACGAATATCAAGATGCCGCTCAGGGACAAGCTGCTACCTGTGCCAAATCGGGCTGCTTTGAGAGTGCCCACGGAGCTCTGCAAACTGAGACCAGGAACGTGGGGTTGTGGGTTTTGTTTCCCCGGGCAGAAGCCTTTGTCAGTACCAGGTAGGCCCTCGGCCCTTAGGGGCAGTCTGGCAGCAGGATTTCCACGAATATCAAGATGCCGCCCAGAGACAAGCTGCCACCTGTGCCAACTCGGGCTGCTTAGAGAGTGCCCATGGAGCTCTGCAAACTGAGACGAGGAATGCAGGGTGGTGGCTTTTGTTTCCCCGGGCAGAAGCCTTTGTCAGTACCAGGTAGGCCCTTGGTCCTTAAGGGCAGGCTTGCTGCAGGATTTCCACGAATATCAAGATGCCGCGCAGGGACAAGCTGCCACCTGTGCCAACTCGGGCTGCTTTGAGAGTGCCCACGGAGCTCTGCAAACTGAGACCAGGAACATGAGTTTGTGGGTTTTATTTCCCCGGGCAGAAGCCTTTGTCAGTACCAGGTAGGCCCTCGTCCCTTTGGGGTAGGCTGGCAGCAGGATTTCCACGAATATCAAGATGCCGTCCAGGGACAAGCTGGCACCTGTGCCAACTCGGGCTGCTTTGAGTCTGCCCATGGAGCTCTGCAAACTGAGACCAGGAATGTGGGGTTGTGGGTTTTGTTTCCCCGGGCAGAAGCATTTGCAGTACCAGATAGGCCCTCGGCCCTGCTTGGCGGGCAGCCTGCTGGATTTCCACGAATATCAAGATGACGCCCAGGGACATGCTGCTACCTGTGCCAATTCGGGCTTCTTTGAGAGTGCCCATGGAGCTCTGCAAACTGAGACCAGGAACGTGGGGTGGTGGGTTTTATTTCCCCGGGCAGAAGCATTTGTCAGTACCAGGTAGGCCCTCGGCCCTTCGTTCTCGGCTGCCTGCTGGATTTCCACGAATATCAAGATGCCGCCCAGGGACAAGCTGCCACCTGTGCCAACTCGGGCTGCTTAGAGAGTGCCCATGGAGCTCTGCAAACTGAGACCAGCAACGTGGGGTGGTGGGTTTTGTTTCCCCGGGCAGAAGCCTTTGTCAGTACCAGGTAGGCCCTCGAACCTTTGGGGTAGGCTTGCAGCAGGATTTCCACGTATATCAAGATGCCGCCCAGGGACAAGCTGCCACCTGTGCCAACTCGGGCTGCTTTGAGAGTGCCCACGGAGCTCTGCAAACTGAGACCAGGAATGTGGGGTGCTTATTTTTGTTTCCCCGTGCAGAAGCCTTTGTCAGTACCAGGCAGGCCCTTGTTCCTTAGAGGTAGGCTGCTCTCTGGATTTCCACGAATATCAAGATGCCACCCAGGGATGAGCTGCCACCTGTGCCAACTCGGGCTGCTTAGAGAGTGCCCATGGAGCTCTGCAAACTGAGACCAGGAATGTGGGGTGGTGGGTTTTGTTTCCCCAGGCAGAAGCCTTTGTCAGTACCAGGTAGGCCCTTGGTCCTTAAGGGCAGACTTGCTGCAGGATTTTCACGAATATCAAGATGCCGCCCAGGGACAAGCTGCCACCTGTGCCAACTCGGGCTGATTTGAGTGTGCCCATGGAACTCTTAAATCTGAAACCAGGAACGTGGGGTTGTGGGTTTTGTTTCCCCGGGCAGAAGCATTTGCAGTACTAGATAGGCCCTTGGTCCTGCTTGGCCGGCAGCCTGCTGGATTTCCACGAATATCAAGATGACGCCCAGGGACAAGCTGCTACCTGTGCCAACTCGAGCTGCTTTGAGAGTGCCCACGGAGCTCTGCAAACTGAGACCAGGAACGTGAGGTGGTGGGTTTTGTTTCCCCGGGCAGAAGCCTTTGTCAGTACCAGGTAGGCCCTCGGCCCTTCGGGGCCGGCTGCCCGCTGGATTTCCACGAATTTCAAGATGCCGCCCAGGGACAAGCTGCCACCTGTGCCAACTCGCGCGGCTTTGAGAGTGCCCACGGAGCTCTGCAAACTGAAACCAGGACCGAGGGGTGCTTAGTTTTGTTTTCCCTGGGCAGAACCCTTTGTCACTACCAGGTAAGCCCTTGGCCCTTCGGGGCCGGCTGCCCGCTGGATTTCCACGAATATCAAGATGCCGCCCAGGGACAAGCTGCCACCTGTGCCAACTCGCGCGGCTTTGAGAGTGCCCACAGAGCTCTGCAAACTGAGACCAGGACCGAGGGGTCCTTAGTTTTTATTTCCCTGGGCAGAACCCTTTGTCACTACCAGGTAAGCCCTTGGCCCTTCGGGGCCGGCTGCCCGCTGGATTTCCACGAATATCAAGGTGCTGCCCAGGGACAAGTTGCCACCTGTGCCAACTCGGGCTGCTTTGAGAGTGCCCATGGAGCTCTGCAAATTGAGACCAGGAACGTGCAGTGGTGGCTTTTGTTTCCACGGGCAGAAGCCTTTGTCAGCACCAGGCAGGCACTTGTTCCTTAGGGGTAGGCTGCTCTCTGGATTTCCACGAATATCAAGATGCTGCCCAGGGACAAGCTGCCACCTGTGCCAACTCGGGCTGCTTTGAGTGTGCCCATGGAACTCTTAAATCTGAAACCAGGAACGTGGGGTTGTGGGTTTTGTTTCCCCGGGCAGAAGCATTTGCAGTACCAGATAGGCCCTCGGCCCTGCTTGGCCGGCAGCCGGCTGGATTTCCACGAATATCAAGATGCCGCTCAGGGACAAGCTGCTACCTGTGCCAAATCGGGCTGCTTTGAGAGTGCCCACGGAGCTCTGCAAACTGAGACCAGGAACGTGGGGTTGTGGGTTTTGTTTCCCCGGGCAGAAGCCTTTGTCAGTACCAGGTAGGCCCTCGGCCCTTAGGGGCAGTCTGGCAGCAGGATTTCCACGAATATCAAGATGCCGCCCAGAGACAAGCTGCCACCTGTGCCAACTCGGGCTGCTTAGAGAGTGCCCATGGAGCTCTGCAAACTGAGACGAGGAATGCAGGGTGGTGGCTTTTGTTTCCCCGGGCAGAAGCCTTTGTCAGTACCAGGTAGGCCCTTGGTCCTTAAGGGCAGGCTTGCTGCAGGATTTCCACGAATATCAAGATGCCGCGCAGGGACAAGCTGCCACCTGTGCCAACTCGGGCTGCTTTGAGAGTGCCCACGGAGCTCTGCAAACTGAGACCAGGAACATGAGTTTGTGGGTTTTATTTCCCCGGGCAGAAGCCTTTGTCAGTACCAGGTAGGCCCTCGTCCCTTTGGGGTAGGCTGGCAGCAGGATTTCCACGAATATCAAGATGCCGCCCAGGGACAAGCTGGCACCTGTGCCAACTCGGGCTGCTTTGAGTCTGCCCATGGAGCTCTGCAAACTGAGACCAGGAATGTGGGGTTGTGGGTTTTGTTTCCCCGGGCAGAAGCATTTGCAGTACCAGATAGGCCCTCGGCCCTGCTTGGCGGGCAGCCTGCTGGATTTCCACGAATATCAAGATGACGCCCAGGGACATGCTGCTACCTGTGCCAATTCGGGCTTCTTTGAGAGTGCCCATGGAGCTCTGCAAACTGAGACCAGGAACGTGGGGTGGTGGGTTTTATTTCCCCGGGCAGAAGCATTTGTCAGTACCAGGTAGGCCCTCGGCCCTTCGTTCTCGGCTGCCTGCTGGATTTCCACGAATATCAAGATGCCGCCCAGGGACAAGCTGCCACCTGTGCCAACTCGGGCTGCTTAGAGAGTGCCCATGGAGCTCTGCAAACTGAGACCAGGAACGTGGGGTGGTGGGTTTTGTTTCCCCGGGCAGAAGCCTTTGTCAGTACCAGGTAGGCCCTCGAACCTTTGGGGTAGGCTTGCAGCAGGATTTCCACGTATATCAAGATGCCGCCCAGGGACAAGCTGCCACCTGTGCCAACTCGGGCTGCTTTGAGAGTGCCCACGGAGCTCTGCAAACTGAGACCAGGAATGTGGGGTGCTTATTTTTGTTTCCCCGTGCAGAAGCCTTTGTCAGTACCAGGCAGGCCCTTGTTCCTTAGAGGTAGGCTGCTCTCTGGATTTCCACGAATATCAAGATGCCACCCAGGGATGAGCTGCCACCTGTGCCAACTCGGGCTGCTTAGAGAGTGCCCATGGAGCTCTGCAAACTGAGACCAGGAATGTGGGGTGGTGGGTTTTGTTTCCCCAGGCAGAAGCCTTTGTCAGTACCAGGTAGGCCCTTGGTCCTTAAGGGCAGACTTGCTGCAGGATTTTCACGAATATCAAGATGCCGCCCAGGGACAAGCTGCCACCTGTGCCAACTCGGGCTGCTTTGAGTGTGCCCATGGAACTCTTAAATCTGAAACCAGGAACGTGGGGTTGTGGGTTTTGTTTCCCCGGGCAGAAGCATTTGCAGTACCAGATAGGCCCTTGGTCCTGCTTGGCCGGCAGCCTGCTGGATTTCCACGAATATCAAGATGACGCCCAGGGACAAGCTGCTACCTGTGCCAACTCGAGCTGCTTTGAGAGTGCCCACGGAGCTCTGCAAACTGAGACCAGGAACGTGAGGTGGTGGGTTTTGTTTCCCCGGGCAGAAGCCTTTGTCAGTACCAGGTAGGCCCTCGGCCCTTCGGGGCCGGCTGCCCGCTGGATTTCCACGAATTTCAAGATGCCGCCCAGGGACAAGCTGCCACCTGTGCCAACTCGCGCGGCTTTGAGAGTGCCCACGGAGCTCTGCAAACTGAAACCAGGACCGAGGGGTGCTTAGTTTTGTTTTCCCTGGGCAGAACCCTTTGTCACTACCAGGTAAGCCCTTGGCCCTTCGGGGCCGGCTGCCCGCTGGATTTCCACGAATATCAAGATGCCGCCCAGGGACAAGCTGCCACCTGTGCCAACTCGCGCGGCTTTGAGAGTGCCCACAGAGCTCTGCAAACTGAGACCAGGACCGAGGGGTCCTTAGTTTTTATTTCCCTGGGCAGAACCCTTTGTCACTACCAGGTAAGCCCTTGGCCCTTCGGGGCCGGCTGCCCGCTGGATTTCCACGAATATCAAGGTGCTGCCCAGGGACAAGTTGCCACCTGTGCCAACTCGGGCTGCTTTGAGAGTGCCCATGGAGCTCTGCAAATTGAGACCAGGAACGTGCAGTGGTGGCTTTTGTTTCCACGGGCAGAAGCCTTTGTCAGCACCAGGCAGGCACTTGTTCCTTAGGGGTAGGCTGCTCTCTGGATTTCCACGAATATCAAGATGCTGCCCAGGGACAAGCTGCCGCCTGTGCCAACTCGGGCTGCTTTGAGTGTGCCCATGGAACTCTTAAATCTGAAACCAGGAACGTGGGGTTGTGGGTTTTGTTTCCCCGGGCAGAAGCATTTGCAGTACCAGATAGGCCCTCGGCCCTGCTTGGCCGGCAGCCGGCTGGATTTCCACGAATATCAAGATGCCGCTCAGGGACAAGCTGCTACCTGTGCCAAATCGGGCTGCTTTGAGAGTGCCCACGGAGCTCTGCAAACTGAGACCAGGAACGTGGGGTTGTGGGTTTTGTTTCCCCGGGCAGAAGCCTTTGTCAGTACCAGGTAGGCCCTCGGCCCTTAGGGGCAGTCTGGCAGCAGGATTTCCACGAATATCAAGATGCCGCCCAGAGACAAGCTGCCACCTGTGCCAACTCGGGCTGCTTAGAGAGTGCCCATGGAGCTCTGCAAACTGAGACGAGGAATGCAGGGTGGTGGGTTTTGTTTCCCCGGGCAGAAGCCTTTGTCAGTACCAGGTAGGCACTTGTTCCTTAGGGGTAGGCTGCTCTCTGGATTTCCACGAATATCAAGATGCTGCCCAGGGACAAGCTGCCACCTGTGCCAACTCGGGCTGCTTTGAGTGTGCCCATGGAACTCTTAAATCTGAAACCAGGAACGTGGGGTGCTGGGTTTTGTTTCCCCGGGCAGAAGCATTTGCAGTACCAGATAGGCCCTCGGCCCTGCTTGGCCGGCAGCCGGCTGGATTTCCACGAATATCAAGATGCCGCTCAGGGACAAGCTGCTACCTGTGCCAAATCGGGCTGCTTTGAGAGTGCCCACGGAGCTCTGCAAACTGAGACCAGGAACGTGGGGTTGTGGGTTTTGTTTCCCCGGGCAGAAGCCTTTGTCAGTACCAGGTACGCCCTCGGCCCTTAGGGGCAGTCTGGCAGCAGGATTTCCACGAATATCAAGATGCCGCGCAGGGACAAGCTGCCACCTGTTTCAACTCGGGCTGCTTTGAGAGTGCCCATGGAGCTGTACAAACAGAAACCAGGAACATGGGGAGCTGAGTTTTATTTTCCAGGGCAGAAGCCTTTGTCAGTACCAGGTAGGCCCTCGGCCCTTCGTTCTCGTCTGCCTGCTGGATTTCCAGGAATATCAAGATGCCGCCCAGGGACAAGCTGGCACCTGTGCCAACTCGGGCTGCTTTGAGAGTGCCCACGGAACTCTGCAAACTGAAACCAGGAACGTGGGGGGGTGGGTTTTGTTTCTCCGGGCAGAAGCCTTTGTCAGTACCAGGTAGGCCCTCCACCTTTAGGGGCAGGCTGGCAGCAGGATTTCCACGAATATCAAGATGCCGCCCAGGGACAAGCTGGCACCTGTGCCAACTCGGGCTGCTTAGAGAGTGCCCACGGATCTCTGCAAACTGAGACCAGGAACGTGAGGTGGTGGGTTTTGTTTCCCCGGGCAGAAGCCTTTGTCAGTACCAGGTAGGCCCTCGGCCCTTCGGGGCCGGCTGCCCGCTGGATTTCCACGAATTTCAAGATGCCGCCCAGGGACAAGCTGCCACCTGTGCCAACTCGCGCGGCTTTGAGAGTGCCCACGGAGCTCTGCAAACTGAAACCAGGACCGAGGGGTGCTTAGTTTTGTTTTCCCTGGGCAGAACCCTTTGTCACTACCAGGTAAGCCCTTGGCCCTTCGGGGCCGGCTGCCCGCTGGATTTCCACGAATATCAAGATGCCGCCCAGGGACAAGCTGCCACCTGTGCCAACTCGCGCGGCTTTGAGAGTGCCCACAGAGCTCTGCAAACTGAGACCAGGACCGAGGGGTCCTTAGTTTTTATTTCCCTGGGCAGAACCCTTTGTCACTACCAGGTAAGCCCTTGGCCCTTCGGGGCCGGCTGCCCGCTGGATTTCCACGAATATCAAGGTGCTGCCCAGGGACAAGTTGCCACCTGTGCCAACTCGGGCTGCTTTGAGAGTGCCCATGGAGCTCTGCAAATTGAGACCAGGAACGTGCAGTGGTGGCTTTTGTTTCCACGGGCAGAAGCCTTTGTCAGCACCAGGCAGGCACTTGTTCCTTAGGGGTAGGCTGCTCTCTGGATTTCCACGAATATCAAGATGCTGCCCAGGGACAAGCTGCCGCCTGTGCCAACTCGGGCTGCTTTGAGTGTGCCCATGGAACTCTTAAATCTGAAACCAGGAACGTGGGGTTGTGGGTTTTGTTTCCCCGGGCAGAAGCATTTGCAGTACCAGATAGGCCCTCGGCCCTGCTTGGCCGGCAGCCGGCTGGATTTCCACGAATATCAAGATGCCGCTCAGGGACAAGCTGCTACCTGTGCCAAATCGGGCTGCTTTGAGAGTGCCCACGGAGCTCTGCAAACTGAGACCAGGAACGTGGGGTTGTGGGTTTTGTTTCCCCGGGCAGAAGCCTTTGTCAGTACCAGGTAGGCCCTCGGCCCTTAGGGGCAGTCTGGCAGCAGGATTTCCACGAATATCAAGATGCCGCCCAGAGACAAGCTGCCACCTGTGCCAACTCGGGCTGCTTAGAGAGTGCCCATGGAGCTCTGCAAACTGAGACGAGGAATGCAGGGTGGTGGGTTTTGTTTCCCCGGGCAGAAGCCTTTGTCAGTACCAGGTAGGCACTTGTTCCTTAGGGGTAGGCTGCTCTCTGGATTTCCACGAATATCAAGATGCTGCCCAGGGACAAGCTGCCACCTGTGCCAACTCGGGCTGCTTTGAGTGTGCCCATGGAACTCTTAAATCTGAAACCAGGAACGTGGGGTGCTGGGTTTTGTTTCCCCGGGCAGAAGCATTTGCAGTACCAGATAGGCCCTCGGCCCTGCTTGGCCGGCAGCCGGCTGGATTTCCACGAATATCAAGATGCCGCTCAGGGACAAGCTGCTACCTGTGCCAAATCGGGCTGCTTTGAGAGTGCCCACGGAGCTCTGCAAACTGAGACCAGGAACGTGGGGTTGTGGGTTTTGTTTCCCCGGGCAGAAGCCTTTGTCAGTACCAGGTACGCCCTCGGCCCTTAGGGGCAGTCTGGCAGCAGGATTTCCACGAATATCAAGATGCCGCGCAGGGACAAGCTGCCACCTGTTTCAACTCGGGCTGCTTTGAGAGTGCCCATGGAGCTGTACAAACAGAAACCAGGAACATGGGGAGCTGAGTTTTATTTTCCAGGGCAGAAGCCTTTGTCAGTACCAGGTAGGCCCTCGGCCCTTCGTTCTCGTCTGCCTGCTGGATTTCCACGAATATCAAGATGACGCCCAGGGACAAGCTGGCACCTGTGCCAACTCGGGCTGCTTTGAGAGTGCCCACGGAACTCTGCAAACTGAAACCAGGAACGTGGGGGGGTGGGTTTTGTTTCTCCGGGCAGAAGCCTTTGTCAGTACCAGGTAGGCCCTCCACCTTTAGGGGCAGGCTGGCAGCAGGATTTCCACGAATATCAAGATGCCGCCCAGGGACAAGCTGGCACCTGTGCCAACTCGGGCTGCTTAGAGAGTGCCCACGGATCTCTGCAAATTGAGACCAGGAACGTGGGGTGCTGATTGTTGTTTCCCCGGCCAGAAGCCTTTGTCAGTACCAGGCAGGCCCTTGTTCCTTAGGGGTAGGCTGCTCTCTGGATTTCCACGAATATCAAGATGCCGCCCAGGGACAAGCTGGCACCTGTGCCAACTCGCGCGGCTTTGAGAGTGCCCACGGAGCTCTGCAAACTGAAACCAGGACCGAGGGGTGCTTAGTTTTGTTTTCCCTGGGCAGTACCCTTTGTCACTACCAGGTAAGCCCTTGGCCCTTCGGGGCCGGCTGCCCGCTGGATTTCCACGAATATCAAGATGCCGCCCAGGGACAAGCTGCCACCTGTGCCAACTCGCGCGGCTTTGAGAGTGCCCACAGAGCTCTGCAAACTGAGACCAGGACCGAGGGGTCCTTAGTTTTTATTTCCCTGGGCAGAACCCTTTGTCACTACCAGGTAAGCCCTTGGCCCTTCGGGGCCGGCTGCCCGCTGGATTTCCACGAATATCAAGGTGCTGCCCAGGGACAAGTTGCCACCTGTGCCAACTCGGGCTGCTTTGAGAGTGCCCATGGAGCTCTGCAAATTGAGACCAGGAACGTGCAGTGGTGGCTTTTGTTTCCACGGGCAGAAGCCTTTGTCAGCACCAGGCAGGCACTTGTTCCTTAGGGGTAGGCTGCTCTCTGGATTTCCACGAATATCAAGATGCTGCCCAGGGACAAGCTGCCACCTGTGCCAACTCGGGCTGCTTTGAGTGTGCCCATGGAACTCTTAAATCTGAAACCAGGAACGTGGGGTTGTGGGTTTTGTTTCCCCGGGCAGAAGCATTTGCAGTACCAGATAGGCCCTCGGCCCTGCTTGGCCGGCAGCCGGCTGGATTTCCACGAATATCAAGATGCCGCTCAGGGACAAGCTGCTACCTGTGCCAAATCGGGCTGCTTTGAGAGTGCCCACGGAGCTCTGCAAACTGAGACCAGGAACGTGGGGTTGTGGGTTTTGTTTCCCCGGGCAGAAGCCTTTGTCAGTACCAGGTAGGCCCTCGGCCCTTAGGGGCAGTCTGGCAGCAGGATTTCCACGAATATCAAGATGCCGCCCAGAGACAAGCTGCCACCTGTGCCAACTCGGGCTGCTTAGAGAGTGCCCATGGAGCTCTGCAAACTGAGACGAGGAATGCAGGGTGGTGGGTTTTGTTTCCCCGGGCAGAAGCCTTTGTCAGTACCAGGTAGGCCCTTGGTCCTTAAGGGCAGGCAGCATGCTGGATTTCCACGAATATCAAGATGCCGCGCAGGGACAAGCTGCCACCTGTGCCAACTCGGGCTGCTTTGAGAGTGCCCACGGAGCTCTGCAAACTGAGACCAGGAACATGAGTTTGTGGGTTTTATTTCCCCGGGCAGAAGCCTTTGTCAGTACCAGGTAGGCCCTCGTCCCTTTGGGGTAGGCTGGCAGCAGGATTTCCACGAATATCAAGATGCCGCCCAGGGACAAGCTGGCACCTGTGCCAACTCGGGCTGCTTTGAGTCTGCCCATGGAGCTCTGCAAACTGAGACCAGGAACGTGGGGTTGTGGGTTTTGTTTCCCCGGGCAGAAGCATTTGCAGTACCAGATAGGCCCTCGGCCCTGCTTGGCGGGCAGCCTGCTGGATTTCCACGAATATCAAGATGACGCCCAGGGACATGCTGCTACCTGTGCCAATTCGGGCTTCTTTGAGAGTGCCCATGGAGCTCTGCAAACTGAGACCAGGAACGTGGGGTGGTGGGTTTTATTTCCCCGGGCAGAAGCATTTGTCAGTACCAGGTAGGCCCTCGGCCCTTCGTTCTCGGCTGCCTGCTGGATTTCCACGAATATCAAGATGCCGCCCAGGGACAAGCTGCCACCTGTGCCAACTCGGGCTGCTTAGAGAGTGCCCATGGAGCTCTGCAAACTGAGACCAGCAACGTGGGGTGGTGGGTTTTGTTTCCCCGGGCAGAAGCCTTTGTCAGTACCAGGTAGGCCCTCGAACCTTTGGGGTAGGCTTGCAGCAGGATTTCCACGTATATCAAGATGCCGCCCAGGGACAAGCTGCCACCTGTGCCAACTCGGGCTGCTTTGAGAGTGCCCACGGAGCTCTGCAAACTGAGACCAGGAATGTGGGGTGCTTATTTTTGTTTCCCCGTGCAGAAGCCTTTGTCAGTACCAGGCAGGCCCTTGTTCCTTAGGGGTAGGCTGCTCTCTGGATTTCCACGAATATCAAGATGCCACCCAGGGATGAGCTGCCACCTGTGCCAACTCGGGCTGCTTAGAGAGTGCCCATGGAGCTCTGCAAACTGAGACCAGGAATGTGGGGTGGTGGGTTTTGTTTCCCCAGGCAGAAGCCTTTGTCAGTACCAGGTAGGCCCTTGGTCCTTAAGGGCAGACTTGCTGCAGGATTTTCACGAATATCAAGATGCCGCCCAGGGACAAGCTGCCACCTGTGCCAACTCGGGCTGCTTTGAGTGTGCCCATGGAACTCTTAAATCTGAAACCAGGAACGTGGGGTTGTGGGTTTTGTTTCCCCGGGCAGAAGCATTTGCAGTACCAGATAGGCCCTTGGTCCTGCTTGGCCGGCAGCCTGCTGGATTTCCACGAATATCAAGATGACGCCCAGGGACAAGCTGCTACCTGTGCCAACTCGGGCTGCTTTGAGAGTGCCCATGGGGCTCTGCAAACTGAGACCAGGAACATGAGTTTGTGGGTTTTATTTCCCGGGCAGAAGCCTTTTTCAGTACCAGGTAGTCCCTCGGCCCTTAGGGGCAGGCTGGCAGCCAGATTTCTAATAATATCAAGATGCCGCCCAGGGACAAGCTGCCACCTGTGCCAACTCGGGCTGCTTTGAGAGTGCCCATGGAGCTCTGCAAACTGAGACCAGGACCCAGGGGTGCTTAGTTTTGTTTTCCCTGGGCAGAACCCTTTGTCACTACCAGGTAGGCCCTTGGTCCTTAAGGGCAGGCTTGCTGCAGGATTTCCACGAATATCAAGATGCCGCGCAGGGACAAGCTGCCACCTGTGCCAACTCGGGCTGCTTTGAGAGTGACCACGGAGCTCTGCAAACTGAGACCAGGAACATGAGTTTGTGGGTTTTATTTCCCCGGGCAGAAGCCTTTGTCAGTACCAGGTAGGCCCTCGGCCCTTTGGGGTAGGCTGGCAGCAGGATTTCCACGAATATCAAGATGCCGCCCAGGGACAAGCTGCCACCTGTGCCAACTCGGGCTGCTTTGAGTGTGCCCATGGAACTCTTAAATCTGAAACCAGGAACGTGGGGTTGTGGGTTTTGTTTCCCCGGGCAGAAGCATTTGCAGTACCTGATAGGCCCTTGGTCCTGCTTGGCCGGCAGCCTGCTGGATTTCCACGAATATCAAGATGACGCCCAGGGACAAGCTGCTACCTGTGCCAACTCGGGCTGCTTTGAGAGTGCCCACGGAGCTCTGCAAACTGAGACCAGGAACGTGAGGTGGTGGGTTTTGTTTCCCCGGGCAGAAGCCTTTGTCAGTACCAGGTAGGCCCTCGGCCCTTCGGGGCCGGCTGCCCGCTGGATTTCCACGAATATCAAGATGCCGCCCAGAGACAAGCTGCCACCTGTGCCAACTCGGGCTGCTTAGAGAGTGCCCATGGAGCTCTACAAACTGAGAAACCAGCAACATGGGGTGGTGGGTTTTGTTTCCCCGGGCAGAAGCCTTTGTCAGTACCAGATAGGCCCTCGAACCTTTGTTCTCGGCTGCCTGCTGCAGGATTTCCACAAATATCAAGATGCCGCCCAGGGACAAGCTGCCACCTGTGCCAACTCGGGCTGCTTTGAGAGTGCCCACGGAGCTCTGCAAACTGAGACCAGGATTGTGGGGTGCTTAGTTTTGTTTTCCCCGGGCAGAAGCCTTTGTCAGTACCAGGTAGGCCCTTGTTCCTTAGGGGTAGGCCACCTGCTCTCTGGATTTCCACGAATATCAAGATGCCATGCTGCCCAGGGACAAGCTGCCACCTGTGCCAACTCGGGCTGCTTTGAGAGTGCCCATGGAGCTCTGCAAACTGAGACCAGGAACGTGAGTTTGTGGGTTTTATTTCCCGGGCAGAAGCCTTTTTCAGTACCAGGTAGTCCCTCGGCCCTTAGGGGCAGGCTGGCAGCCAGGCTAGCCGGCTGGATTTCCACGAATATCAAGATGCCGCTCAGGGACAAGCTGCCACCTGTGCCAACTCGGGCTGCTTTGAGAGTGCCCATGGAGCTCTGCAAACTGAGACCAGGACCCAGGGGTGCTTAGTTTTGTTTTCCCTGGGCAGAACCCTTTGTCACTACCAGGTAAGCCCTTGGCCCTTCGGGGCCGGCTGCCCGCTGGATTTCCACGAATATCAAGGTGCCGCCCAGGGACAAGCTGCCACCTGTGCCAACTCGGGCTGCTTAGAGAGTGCCCATGGAGCTCTGCAAACTGAGACCAGGAACGTGGGGTTGTGGGTTTTGTTTCCCCGGGCAGAAGCCTTTGTCAGTACCAGGTAGGCCCTTGGCCCTTAAGGGCAGGCTGCCCTGCTGGATTTCCACGAATATCAAGATGCCGCCCAGGGACAAGCTGCCACCTGTGCCAACTCGGGCGGCTTAGAGAGTGCCCATGGAGCTCTACAAAGAGAAACCAGGAACATGGGGTGCTGAGTTTTATTTTCCCGGGCAGAAGCCTTTGTCAGTACCAGATAGGCCCTCGGCCCTTTGTTCTCGGCTGCCTGCTGCAGGATTTCCACGAATATCAACATGCCGCCCAGGGACAAGCTGCCACCTGTGCCAACTCGGGCTGCTTTGAGAGTGCCCACGGAGCTCTGCAAATTGAGACCAGGAACGTGGGTTGCTGATTTTTGTTTCCCGGGCAGAAGCCTTTGTCAGTACCAGGCAGGCCTTGTTCCTTAGGAGTAGGCTGCTCTCTGGATTTCCACGAATATCAAGATGCCGCCCAGGGACAAGCTGCCACCTGTGCCAACTCGGGCTGCTTTGAGAGTGCCCACGGAGCTCTGCAAACTGAGACCAGGAACGTGGGGTGGTGGGTTTTGTTTCCCCGGGCAGAAGCATTTGTCAGTACCAGGTAGGCCCTCGGCCCTTAAGGGCAGGCTGGCAGCCAGATTTCTACGAATATCAAGATGCCGCCCAGGGACAAGCTGCCACCTGTGCCAACTCGGGCTGCTTTGAGAGTGCCCATGGAGCTCTGCAAACTGAGACCAGGACCGAGGGGTGCTTAGTTTTGTTTTCCCTGGGCAGAACCCTTTGTCACTACCAGGTAGGCCCTTGGCCCTTCGGGGCTCGGCTGCCTGCTGGATTACCACGAATATCAAGATGCTGCCCAGGGACAAGCTGCCACCTGTGCCAACTCAAGCTGCTTGAGAGTGCCCTGCTCTGCAAACTGAGAGGACCTGCTTAATTTTCCCTGGGCAGAACCCTTTGTCACTACCAGGTAAGCCCTTGGCCCTTGGGGCAGGCTGGGATTTCCACGAATATCAAGGTGCTTCCCAGGGACAAGCTGCCACCTGTGCCAAGCGGCTTTGAGAGTACCAGGAGCTCTGCAAATTGAGACCAGGCAGTGGTGGCTTTTGTTTCCCCGGGCAGAAGCCTTTGTCAGCACCAGGCAGGCACTTGTTCCTTAGGGGTAGGCTGCTCTCTGGATTTCCACGAATATCAAGATGCTGCCCAGGGACAAGCTGCCACCTGTGGCAACTCGGGCTGCTTTGAGTGTGCCCATGGAACTCTTAAATCTGAAACCAGGAACGTGGGGTTGCGGGTTTTGTTTCCCCGGGCAGAAGATTTTGCAGTAGCATATAGGCCCTCGGCCCTGCTTGGCTGGCAGCCGGCTGGATTTCCACGAATATCAAGATGCCGCTCAGGGACAAGCTGCTACCTGTGCCAAATCGGGCTGCTTTGAGAGTGCCCACGGAGCTCTGCAAACTGAGACCAGGAACGTGGGGTTGTGCATTTTGTTTCCCCGGGCAGAAGCCTTTGTCTGTACCAGGTAGGCCCTCGGCCCTTAGGGGCAGGCTGGCAGCCAGATTTCCACGAATATGAAGATGCCGCCCAGGGACAAGCTGCCGCCTGTGCCAACTCGGGCTGCATAGAGAGTGCCCACGGAGCTCTGCAAACTGAGACCAGGAATGTGGGGTGGTGGGTTTTGTTTCGCCAGGCAGAAGCCTTTGTCAGTACCAGGTAGGCCCTTGGTCCTTAAGGGCAGGCTTGCTGCAGGATTTCCACGAATATCAAGATGCCGCCCAGGGACAAGCTGCCACCTGTGGCAACTCGGGCTGCTTTGAGAGTGCCCATGGAGCTCTACAAAGAGAAACCAGGAACATGGGGTGCTGAGTTTTGTTTTCCCGGGCAGAAGCCTTTGTCAGTACCAGATAGGCCCTCGGCCCTTCGTTCTCGGCTGCCTGCTGAAGGATTTCCACGAATATCAAGATGCCGCCCAGGGACAAGCTGCCACCTGTGCCAACTCGGGCTGCTTTGAGAGTGCCCATGGAGCTCTGCAAATTGAGACCAGGAACGTGCAGTGGTGGCTTTTGTTTCCACGGGCAGAAGCCTTTGTCAATACCAGGCAGGCACTTGTCCCTTAGGGGTAGGCTGCTCTCTGGATTTCCACGAATATCAAGATGCCGCCCAGGGTCAAGCTGCCACCTGTGGCAACTCGGGCTGCTTTGAGTGTGCCCATGGAACTCTTAAATCTGAAACCAGGAACGTGGTGTTGTGGGTTCTGTTTCCCCGGGCAGAAGTATTTGCAGTACCAGATACGCCCTCGGCGTTGCTTGGCCGGCAGCCGGCTGGATTTCCACGAATATCAAGATGCCATCCAGGGACAAGCTGCTACCTGTGCCAACTCGGGCTGCTTTGAGAGTGCCCACGGAGCTCTGCAAATTGAGACCAGGAACGTGAGTTTGTATGTTTTATTTCCCCGCGCAGAAGCCGTTGTCAGTTCCAGGTAGGCCCTTGGTCCTTAAGGGCAGGCAGCCTGCTGGATTTCCACGAATATCAAGATGCCGCCCAGGGACAAGCTGCCACCTGTGCCAACTCGGGCTGTTTTGAGAGTGCCCATGGGGCTCTACAAAGAGAAACCAGGAACATGGGGTGCTGAGTTTTATTTTCCCGGGCAGAAGCCTTTGTCAGTACCAGATAGGCCCTCTGCCTTTCGTTCTCGGCTGCCTGCTGCAGGATTTCCACAAAAATCAAGATGCCGCCCAGGGACAAGCTGCCACCTGTGCCAACTCGGGCTGCTTTGAGAGTGCCCACGGAGCTCTGCAAACTGAGACCAGGACCGAGGGGTGCTTAGTTTTGTTTTCCCTGGGCAGAACCCTTTGTAAATACCAAGTAAGCCCTTGGCCCTTAGGGGCCGGATGCCCGCTGGATTTCCACGAATATCAAGGTGCTGCCCTGGGACAAGTTGCCACCTGTGCCAACTCGGGCTGCTTTGAGAGTGCCCATGGAGCTCTGCAAATTGAGACCAGGAACGTGCAGTGGTGGCTTTTGTTTCCACGGGCAGAAGCCTTTGTCAGCACCAGGCAGGCACTTGTTCCTTAGGGGTAGGCTGCTCTCTGGATTTCCACGAATATCAAGATGCTGCCCAGGGACAAGCTGCCACCTGTGCCAACTCGGGCTGCTTTGAGTGTGCCCATGGAACTCTTAAATCTGAAACCAGGAACGTGAGGTTGTGGGTTTTGTTTCCCCGGGCAGAAGCATTTGTCAGTACCAGATAGGCCCTCGGCCCTGCTTGGCCGGCAGCCGGCTGGATTTCCACGAATATCAAGATGCCGCTCAGGGACATGCTGCTACCTGTGCCAAATCGGGCTGCTTTGAGAGTGCCCACGGAGCTCTGCAAACTGAGACCAGGAACGTGGGGTTGTGGGTTTTGTTTCCCCGGGCAGAAGCCTTTGTCAGTACCAGGTAGGCCCTCGGCCCTTAGGGGCAGTCTGGCAGCAGGATTTCCACGAATATCAAGATGCCGCCCAGAGACAAGCTGCCACCTGTGCCAACTCGGGCTGCTTAGAGAGTGCCCACGGAGCTCTACAAACAGAAACCAGGAACATGGGGTGGTGGGTTTTGTTTCCCCGGGCAGAAGCCTTTGTCAGTTCCAGATAGGCCCTCCGCCCTTTGTTCTCGGCTGCCTTCTGCAGGATTTCCACGAATATCAAGATGCCGCCCAGGGACAAGCTGCCACCTGTGCCAACTCGGGCTGCTTAGAGAGTGCCCATGGAGCTCTACAAAGAGAAACCAGGAACATGGGGTGCTGAGTTTTAATTTCCCGGGCAGAAGCCTTTGTCAGTACCAGATAGGCCCTCGGGTCTTCGTTCTCGGCTGCCTGCTGCAGGATTTCCACGAATATCAAGATGCCGCCCAGGGACAAGCTGCCACCTGTGCCAACTCGGGCTGCTTTGAGAGTGCCCACGGAGCTCTGCAGATTGAGACCAGGAACGTGGGGTGCTGATTGTTGTATCCCCGGGCAGAAGCCTTTGTCAGTACCAGGCAGGACCTTGTTCCTTAGGGGTAGGCTGCTCTCTGGATTTCCACGAATATCAAGATGCCGCCCAGGGACAAGCTGCCACCTGTGCCAACTCGGGCTGCTTTGGGAGTGTCCACGTAGCTCTGCAAACTGAGACCAGGAAAGTGGGGTGGTGGGTTTTGTTTCCCCAGGCAGAAGCCTTTGTCAGTACCAGGTAGGCCCTTGGTCCTTAAGGGCAGGCAGCCTGCTGGATTTCCACGAATATCAAGATGCCGCTCAGGGACAAGCTGCCACCTGTGCCAGCTCGCAAGGCTTTGAGAGTGCCCACGGAACTCTGCAAACTGAAACCAGGAACGTGGGGTGCTGAGTTTTGTTTCTCCGGGCTGTAGCATTTGTCAGTACCAGGTAGGCCCTCGGCCCTTAGGGGCAGGCTGGCAGCCAGAGTTCTACGAATATCAAGATGCCGCCCAGGGACAAGCTGCCACCTGTGCCAACTTGGGCTGCTTTGAGAGTGCCCATGGAGCTCTACAAAGAGAAACCAGGAACATGGGGTGCTGAGTTTTAATTTCCTGGGCAGAAGCCTTTGTCAGTACCAGATAGGCCCTCGGCCCTTCGTTCTCGGCTGCCTGCTGCAGGATTTCCACGAATATCAAGATGCCGCCCAGGGACAAGCTGGCACCTGTGCCAACTCGGGCTGCTTTGAGAGTGCCCACGGAGCTCTGCAAATTGAGACCAGGAACGTGGGGTGCTGATTGTTGTATCCCCGGACAGAAGCCTTTGTCAGTACCAGGCAGGACCTCGAACCTTTGGGGTAGGCTGCTCTCTGGATTTCCACGAATATCAAGATGCCGCCCAGGGACAAGCTGCCACCTGTGCCAACTCAGGCTGCTTTGGGAGTGTCCACGGAGCTCTGCAAACTGAGAACAGGAACGTGGGGTGGTGGGTTTTGTTTCCCCAGGCAGAAGCCTTTGTCAGTACCAGGTAGGCCCTTGGTCCTTAAGGGCAGGCAGCCTGCTGGATTTCCACGAATATCAAGATGCCGCTCAGGGACAAGCTGCCACCTGTGCCAACTTGGGCTGCTTTGAGAGTGCCCATGGAGCTCTGCAAACTGAGACCAGGACCGAGGGGTGCTTAGTTTTGTTTTCCCTGGGCAGAACCCTTTGTCACTACCAGGTAAGCCCTTGGCCCTTCGGGGCCGGCTGCCCGCTGGATTTCCACGAATATCAAGGTGCTGCCCAGGGACAAGTTGCCACCTGTGCCAACTCAGCTTTCGTTGAGAGTGCCCATGGAGCTCTGCAAACTGAGACCAGGACCGAGGGGTGCTTAGTTTATTTTCCCTGGGCAGAACCCTTTGTCACTACCAGGTAAGCCCTTGGCCCTTCGGGGCAGGCTGCCCGCTGGATTTCCACGAATATCAAGGTGCTTCCCAGGGACAAGCTGCCACCTGTGCCAACTCGCGCGGCTTTGAGAGTAGCCACGGAGCTCTGCAAATTGAGACCAGGAACGTGGGGTGCTTAGTTTTTATTTCCCTGGGCAGAACCCTTTGTCACTACCAGGTAAGCCCTTGGCCATTCGGGGCCGGCTGCCCGCTGGATTTCCACGAATATCAAGGTGCTGCCCAGGGACAAGTTGCCACCTGTGCCATCTCGGGCTGCTTTGAGAGTGCCCATGGAGCTCTGCAAATTGAGACCTGGAACGTGGGGTTGTGGGTTTTGTTTCCCCGGGCAGAAGCATTTGTCTGTACCAGGTAGGCCGTCGGCCCTTAGGGGCAGGCTGGCAGCCAGATTTCTACTAATATCAAGATGCCGCCCAGGGTCAAGCGGCCACCTGTGCCAACTCGCGCGGCTTTGAGAGTGCCCACGGAGCTCTGCAAATTGAGACCAGGAACGTGGGGTTGTGGGTTTTGTTTCCCCGGGCAGAAGCATTTGTCAGTACCAGGTAGGCCGTCGGCCCTTAGGGGCAGGCTGGCAGCCAGATTTCTAATAATATCAAGATGCCGCCCAGGGTCAAGCTGCCACCTGTGCCAACTCGCGCGGCTTTGAGAGTGCCCATGGAGCTCTGCAAACTGAGACCAGGACCGAGGGGTGCTTAGTTTTGTTTTCCCTGGGCAGAACCCTTTGTCACTACCAGGTACGCCCTTGGCCCTTCGGGGCAGGCTGCCCTCTGGATTTCCACGAATATCAAGATGCCGCCCAGGGACAAGCTGCCACCTGTGCCAACTCGCGCGGCTTTGAGAGTGCCCACGGGGCTCTGCAAACTGAGACCAGGACCGAGGGGTGCTTAGTTTTGTTTTCCCTGGGTAGAACCCTTTGTCACTACCAGGTAAGCCCTTGGCCCTTCGGGGCAGGCTGCCCGCTGGATTTCCACGAATATCAAGGTGCTGCCCAGGGACAAGCTGCCACCTGTGCCAACTCGGGCTGCTTTGAGAGTGCCCATGGAGCTCTGCAAATTGAGACCAGGAACGTGCAGTGGTGGCTTTTGTTTCCACGGGCAGAAGCCTTTGTCAGCACCAGGCAGGCACTTGTTCCTTAGGGGTAGGCTGCTCTCTGGATTTCCACGAATATCAAGATGCTGCCCAGGGACAAGCTGCCACCTGTGCCAACTCGGGCTGCTTTGAGTGTGCCCATGGAACTCTTAAATCTGAAACCAGGAACGTGGGGTTGTGGGTTTTGTTTCCCCGGGCAGAAGCATTTGCAGTACCAGATAGGCCCTCGGCCCTGCTTGGCCGGCTGCCGGCTGGATTTCCACGAATATCAAGATGCCGCTCAGGGACAAGCTGCTACCTGTGCCAAATCGGGCTGCTTAAAGAATGCCCACGGAGCTCAGCAAACTGAGACCAGGAACGTGGGGTTGTGGGTTTTGTTTCCCCGGGCAGAAGCCTTTGTCAGTACCAGGTAGGCCCTCGGCCCTTAGGGGCAGTCTGGCAGCAGGATTTCCACGAATATCAAGATGCCGCCCAGGGACAAGCTGCCACCTGTGGCAACTCGGGCTGCTTAGAGAGTGCCCATGGAGCTCTGCAAACTGAGACCAGGAATGTGGGGTGGTGGGTTTTGTTTCCCCAGGCAGAAGCCTTTGTCAGTACCAGGTAGGCCCTTGGTCCTTAAGGGCAGGCTTGCTGCAGGATTTCCACGAATATCAAGATGCCGCCCAGGGACAAGCTGCCACCAGTGCCAACTCGGGCTGCTTTGAGAGTGCCCATGGAGCTCTACAAACAGAAACCAGGAACATTGGGAGGTGAGTTTTATTTTCCCCAGGCAGAAGGCTTTGTCAGTACCAGATAGGCCCTCGGCCCTTCGTTCTCGTCTGCCTGCTGGATTTCCACGAATATCAAGATGCCGCCCAGGGACAAGCTGCTACCTGTTGTAACTCAGGCTGCTTTGAGGGTCCCCATGGAGCTCTGCAAACTGAGACCAGGAACGTGGGGTGGTGGGTTTTGTTTCCCCAGGCAGAAGCCGTTGTCAGTACCAGGTAGGCCCTTGGTCCTTAAAGGCAGGCAGCCTGCTGGATTTCCACGAATATCAAGATGCCGCTCAGGGACAAGCTGCCACCTGTGCCAACTCGCGCGGCTTTGAGAGTGCCCACGGAACTCTGCAAACTGAAACCAGGAACGTGGGGTGGTGGGTTTTGTTTCTCCGGGCAGAAGCCTTTGTCAGTACCAGGTAGGCCCTCCACCTTTAGGGGCAGGCTGCCCGCTGGATTTCCACGAATATCAAGATGCCGTCCAGGGACAAGCTGCCACCAGTGCCAACTTGGGCTGCTTTGAGAGTGCCCATGGAGCTCTACAAAGAGAAACCAGGAACATGGGGTGCTGAGTTTTATTTTCTCGGGCAGAAGCCTTTGTCAGTACCAGATAGGCCCTCGGCCCTTCGTTCTCGGCCGCCTGCTGCAGGATTTCCACGAATATCAAGATGCCGCCCAGGGACAAGCTGCCACCTGTGGCAACTCGGGCTGCTTTGAAAGTGCCCACGGAGCTCTGCAAATTGAGACCAGGAACGTGGGGTGCTGATTGTTGTATCCCCGGGCAGAAGCCTTTGTCAGTACCAGGTACGCCCTTGTTCCTTAGGGGTAGGCTGCTCTCTGGATTTCCACGAATATCAAGATGCCGCCCAGGGATAAGCTGGCACCTGTGCCAACTCGCGCGGCTTTGAGAGTGCCCACGGAGCTCTGCAAACTGAGGCCAGGACCGAGGGGTGCTTAGTTTTGTTTTCCCTGGGCAGAAGCCTTTGTCACTACCAGGTAAGCCCTTGGCCCTTCGGGGCCGGCTGCCCGCTGGATTTCCACGAATATCAAGGTGCTGCCCAGGGACAAGTTGCCACCTGTGCCATCTCAGGCTGCTTTGAGAGTGCCCATGGAGCTCTGCAAATTGAGACCAGGAACGTGCAGTGGTGGCTTTTGTTTCCACGGGCAGAAGCCTTTGTCAGCACCAGGCAGGCACTTGTTCCTTAGGGGTAGGCTGCTCTCTGGATTTCCACGAATCTGAAGATGCTGCCCAGGGACAAGCTGCCACCTGTGCCAACTCGGGCTGCTTTGAGTGTGCCCATGGAACTCTTAAATCTGAAACCAGGAACGTGGGGTTGTGGGTTTTGTTTCCCCGGGCAGAAGCATTTGCAGTACTAGATAGGCCCTCGGCCCTGCTTGGCCGGCAGCCGGCTGGATTTCCACGAATATCAAGATGCCGCTCAGGGACAAGCTGCTACCTGTGCCAACTCGGGCTGCTTTGAGAGTGCCCACGGAGCTCTGCAAACTGAGACCAGGAACGTGAGTTTGTATGTTTTATTTCCCCGGGCAGAAGCCTTTGTCAGTACCAGGTAGGCCCTTGGCCCTTAGGGGCCGTCTGGCAGCAGGATTTCCACGAATATCAAGATGCCGCCCAGGGACAAGCTGCCACCTGTGCCAACTCGGGCTGCTTAGAGAATGCCCATGGAGCTCTGCAAACTGAGACCAGGAATGTGGGGTGGTGGGTTTTGTTTCCCCAGGCAGAAGCCTTTGTCACTACCAGGTAGGGCCTTGTTCCTTAAGGGCAGGCTTGCTGCAGGATTTCCACAAAAATCAAGATGCCGCCCAGGGACAAGCTGCCACCTGTGCCAACTCGGGCTGCTTTGAGAGTGCCCATGGAGCTCTACAAATAGAAACCAGGAACATGGGGAGCTGAGTTTTATTTTCCCGGGCAGAAGCCTTTGTCAGTACCAGATAGGCCCTCGGCCCTTTTTTGTCGGCTGCCTGCTGCAGGATTCCTACGAATATCAAGATGCCGCCCAGGGACAAGCTGCCACCTGTGGCAACTTGGGCTGCTTTGGGAGTGTCCAAGGAGCTCTGCAAACTGAGACCAGGAACGTGGGGTGGTGGGTTTTGTTTCCCCAGGCAGAAGCCTTTGTCAGTACCAGGTAGGCCCTTGGTCCTTAAGGGCAGGCAGCCTGCTGGATTTCCACGAATATCAAGATGCCGCCCAGGGACAAGCTGCCACCTGTGCCAACTCGCGCGGCTTTGAGAGTGCCCACGGAACTCTGCAAACTGAAACCAGGAATGTGGGGTGGTGGGTTTTGTTTCTCCGGGCAGAAGCCTTTGTCAGTACCAGGTAGGCCCTCCACCTTTAGGGGCAGGCTGGCAGCAGGATTTCCACGAATATCAAGATGCCGTCCAGGGACAAGCTGCCACCTGTGCCAACTCAGGCTGCTTTTAGAGTGCCCACGGAGCTCTTCAAATTGAGACCAGGAACGTGGGGTGCTGATTGTTGTATCCCCAGGCAGAAGCCTTTGTCAGTACCAGGCAGGACCTTGTTCCTTAGGGGTAGGCTCCTCTCTGGATTTCCACGAATATCATGATGCCGCCCAGGGACAAGCTGGCACCTGTGCCAACTCGCGCGGCTTTGAGAGTGCCCACGGAGCTCTGCAAACTGAGACCAGGACCGAAGGGTGCTTAGTTTTGTTTTCCCTGGGCAGAACCATTTGTCAGTACCAGTTAGGCCCTTGGTCCTGATGGGCAGGCTTGCTGCAGGATTTCCACGAATATCAAGATGCCGCCCAGGGACAAGCTGCCACCAGTGCCAACTCGGGCTGCTTTGAGAGTGCCCATGGAGCTCTGCAAACTGAGACCAGGAATGTGGGGTGGTGGGTTTTGTTTCCCCAGGCAGAAGCCTTTGTCAGTACCAGGTAGGCCCTTGGTCCTTAAGGGCAGGCTTGCTGCAGGATTTCCACGAATATCAAGATGCCGCCCAGGGACAAGCTGCCACCGGTGCCAACTCGGGCTGCTTTGAGAGTGCCCATGGAGCTCTACAAACAGAAACCAGGAACATGGGGAGGTGAGTTTTATTTTCCCCGGGCAGAAGGCTTTGTCAGTACCAGATAGGCCCTCGGCCCTTCGTTCTCGTCTGCCTGCTGGATTTCCACGAATATCAAGATGCCGCCCAGGGACAAGCTGCTACCTGTTGTAACTCAGGCTGCTTTGAGAGTCCCCATGGAGCTCTGCAAACTGAGACCAGGAACGTGGGGTGGTGGGTTTTGTTTCCCCAGGCAGAAGCCGTTGTCAGTACCAGGTAGGCCCTTGGTCCTTAAGGGCAGGCAGCCTGCTGGATTTCCACGAATATCAAGATGCCGCTCAGGGACAAGCTGCCACCTGTGCCAACTCGCGCGGCTTTGAGAGTGCCCACGGAACTCTGCAAACTGAAACCAGGAACGTGGGGTGGTGGGTTTTGTTTCTCCGGGCAGAAGCCTTTGTCAGTACCAGGTAGGCCCTCCACCTTTAGGGGCATGCTGGCAGCAGGATTTCCACGAATATCAAGATGCCGTCCAGGGACAAGCTGCCACCTGTGCCAACTTGGGCTGCTTTGAGAGTGCCCATGGAGCTCTACAAAGAGAAACCAGGAACATGGGGTGCTGAGTTTTATTTTCCCGGGCAGAAGCCTTTGTCAGTACCAGATAGGCCCTCGGCCCTTCGTTCTCGGCCGCCTGCTGCAGGATTTCCACAAATATCAAGATGCCGCCCAGGGACAAGCTGCCACCTGTGGCAACTCGGGCTGCTTTGAAAGTGCCCACGGAGCTCTGCAAATTGAGACCAGGAACGTGGGGTGCTGATTGTTGTATCCCCGGGCAGAAGCCTTTGTCAGTACCAGGCAGGACCTTGTTCCTTAGGGGTAGGCTGCTCTCTGGATTTCCACGAATATCAGGATGCCGCCCAGGGATAAGCTGGCACCTGTGCCAACTCGCGCGGCTTTGAGAGTGCCCACGGAGCTCTGCAAACTGAGACCAGGACCGAGGGGTGCTTAGTTTTGTTTTCCCTGGGCAGAACCCTTTGTCACTACCAGGTAAGCCCTTGGCCCTTCGGGGCCGGCTGCCTGCTGGATTTCCACGAATATCAAGATGCCGCCCAGGGACAAGCTGGCACCTGTGCCAACTCGCGCGGCTTTGAGAGTGCCCACGGAGCTCTGCAAACTGAGGCCAGGACTGAGGGGTGCTTAGTTTTGTTTTCCCTGGGCAGAAGCCTTTGTCACTACCAGGTAAGCCCTTGGCCCTTCGGGGCCGGCTGCCCGCTGGATTTCCACGAATATCAAGGTGCTGCCCAGGGACAAGTTGCCACCTGTGCCATCTCAGGCTGCTTTGAGAGTGCCCATGGAGCTCTGCAAATTGAGACCAGGAACGTGCAGTGGTGGCTTTTGTTTCCACGGGCAGAAGCCTTTGTCAGCACCAGGCAGGCACTTGTTCCTTAGGGGTAGGCTGCTCTCTGGATTTCCACGAATCTGAAGATGCTGCCCAGGGACAAGCTGCCACCTGTGCCAACTCGGGCTGCTTTGAGTGTGCCCATGGAACTCTTAAATCTGAAACCAGGAACGTGGGGTTGTGGGTTTTGTTTCCCCGGGCAGAAGCATTTGCAGTACTAGATAGGCCCTCGGCCCTGCTTGGCCGGCAGCCGGCTGGATTTCCACGAATATCAAGATGCCGCTCAGGGACAAGCTGCTACCTGTGCCAACTCGGGCTGCTTTGAGAGTGCCCACGGAGCTCTGCAAACTGAGACCAGGAACGTGAGTTTGTATGTTTTATTTCCCCGGGCAGAAGCCTTTGTCAGTACCAGGTAGGCCCTTGGCCCTTAGGGGCAGTCTGGCAGCAGGATTTCCACGAATATCAAGATGCCGCTCAGGGACAAGCTGCCACCTGTGCCAACTCGGGCTGCTTAGAGAATGCCCATGGAGCTCTGCAAACTGAGACCAGGAATGTGGGGTGGTGGGTTTTGTTTCCCCAGGCAGAAGCCTTTGTCAGTACCAGGTAGGGCCTTGTTCCTTAAGGGCAGGCTTGCTGCAGGATTTCCACGAATATCAACATGCCGCCCAGGGACAAGCTGCCACCTGTGCCAACTCGGGCTGCTTTGAGAGTGCCCATGGAGCTCTACAAATAGAAACCAGGAACATGGGAAGCTGAGTTTTATTTTCCCGGGCAGAAGCCTTTGTCAGTACCAGATAGGCCCTCGGCCCTTTGTTGTCGGCTGCCTGCTGCAGGATTCCTACGAATATCAAGATGCCGCCCAGGGACAAGCTGCCACCTGTGGCAACTCGGGCTGCTTTGGGAGTGTCCAAGGAGCTCTGCAAACTGAGACCAGGAACGTGGGGTGGTGGGTTTTGTTTCCCCAGGCAGAAGCCTTTGTCAGTACCAGGTAGGCCCTTGGTCCTTAAGGGCAGGCAGCCTGCTGGATTTCCACAAATATCAAGATGCCGCCCAGGGACAAGCTGCCACCTGTGCCAACTCGCGCGGCTTTGAGAGTGCCCACGGAACTCTGCAAACTGAAACCAGGAATGTGGGGTGGTGGGTTTTGTTTCTCCGGGCAGAAGCCTTTGTCAGTACCAGGTAGGCCCTCCACCTTTAGGGGCAGGCTGGCAGCAGGATTTCCACGAATATCATGATGCCGCCCAGGGACAAGCTGCCACCAGTGCCAACTCGGGCTGCTTTGAGAGTGCCCATGGAGCTCTACAAACAGAAACCAGGAACATGGGGATGTGAGTTTTATTTTCCCCAGGCAGAAGGCTTTGTCACTACCAGATAGGCCCTCAGCCCTTCGTTCTCGTCTGCCTGCTGGATTTCCACGAATATCAAGATGCCGCCCAGGGACAAGCTGCCACCTGTGCCAACTCGGGCTGCTTTGAGAGTGCCCATGGAGCTCTGCAAACTGAGACCAGGAACGTGGGGTGGTGGGTTTTGTTTCCCCAGGCAGAAGCCGTTGTCAGTACCAGGTAGGCCCTTGGTCCTTAAGGGCAGGCAGCCTGCTGGATTTCCACGAATATCAAGATGCCGCTCAGGGACAAGCTGCCACCTGTGCCAACTCGCACGGCTTTGAGAGTGCCCACGGAACTCTGCAAACTGAGACCAGGAACGTGGGGTGGTGGGTTTTGTTTCTCCGGGCAGAAGCCTTTGTCAGTACCAGGTAGGCCCTCCACCTTTAGGGGCAGGCTGGCAGCAGGATTTCCACGAATATCAAGATGCCGTCCAGGGACAAGCTGCCACCTGTGCCAACTTGGGCTGCTTTGAGAGTGCCCATGGAGCTCTACAAAGAGAAACCAGGAACATGGGGTGCTGAGTTTTATTTTCCCGGGCAGAAGCCTTTGTCAGTACCAGATAGGCCCTCGGCCCTTCGTTCTCGGCCGCCTGCTGCAGGATTTCCACAAATATCAAGATGCCGCCCAGGGACAAGCTGCCACCTGTGGCAACTCGGGCTGCTTTGAGAGTGCCCACGGACCTCTGCAAATTGAGACCAGGAACGTGGGGTGCTAATTGTTGTATCCCCGGGCAGAAGCCTTTGTCAGTACCAGGCAGGACCTTGTTCCTTAGGGGTAGGCTGCTCTCTGGATTTCCACGAATATCATGATGCCGCCCAGGGACAAGCTGGCACCTGTGCCAACTCGCGCGGCTTTGAGAGTGCCCACGGAGCTCTGCAAACTGAGACCAGGACCGAGGGGTGCTTAGTTTTGTTTTCCCTGGGCAGAACCATTTGTCAGTACCAGTTAGGCCCTTGGTCCTGATGGGCAGGCTTGCTGCAGGATTTCCACGAATATCAAGATGCCGCCCAGGGACAAGCTGCCACCAGTGCCAACTCGGGCTGCTTTGAGAGTGCCCATGGAGCTCTACAAACAGAAACCAGGAACATGGGGATGTGAGTTTTATTTTCCCCGGGCAGAAGGCTTTGTCACTACCAGATAGGCCCTCAGCCCTTCGTTCTCGTCTGCCTGCTGGATTTCCACGAATATCAAGATGCCGTCCAGGGACAAGCTGCCACCTGTGCCAACTCGGGCTGCTTTGAGAGTGCCCATGGAGCTCTGCAAACTGAGACCAGGAACGTGGGGTGGTGGGTTTTGTTTCCCCAGGCAGAAGCCGTTGTCAGTACCAGGTAGGCCCTTGGTCCTTAAGGGCAGGCAGCCTGCTGGATTTCCACGAATATCAAGATGCCGCTCAGGGACAAGCTGCCACCTGTGCCAACTCGCGCGGCTTTGAGAGTGCCCACGGAACTCTGCAAACTGAGACCAGGAACGTGGGGTGGTGGGTTTTGTTTCTCCGGGCAGAAGCCTTTGTCAGTACCAGGTAGGCCCTCCACCTTTAGGGGCAGGCTGGCAGCAGGATTTCCACGAATATCAAGATGCCGTCCAGGGACAAGCTGCCACCTGTGCCAACTTGGGCTGCTTTGAGAGTGCCCATGGAGCTCTACAAAGAGAAACCAGGAACATGGGGTGCTGAGTTTTATTTTCCCGGGCAGAAGCCTTTGTCAGTACCAGATAGGCCCTCGGCCCTTCGTTCTCGGCCGCCTGCTGCAGGATTTCCACAAATATCAAGATGCCGCCCAGGGACAAGCTGCCACCTGTGGCAACTCGGGCTGCTTTGAGAGTGCCCACGGACCTCTGCAAATTGAGACCAGGAACGTGGGGTGCTAATTGTTGTATCCCCGGGCAGAAGCCTTTGTCAGTACCAGGCAGGACCTTGTTCCTTAGGGGTAGGCTGCTCTCTGGATTTCCACGAATATCAAGATGCCGCCCAGGGATAAGCTGGCACCTGTGCCAACTCGCGCGGCTTTGAGAGTGCCCACGGAGCTCTGCAAACTGAGACCAGGACCGAGGGGTGCTTAGTTTTGTTTTCCCTGGGCAGAACCCTTTGTCAGTACCAGGTAAGCCCTTGGCCCTTCGGGGCCGGCTGCCCGCTGGATTTCCACGAATATCAAGATGCTGCCCAGGGACAAGAGTCCACCTGTGCCAACTCAGCCTTCTTTGAGAGTGCCCATGGAGCTCTGCAAACTGAGACCAGGACCGAGGGGTGCTTAGTTTTATTTTCCCTGGGCAGAACCCTTTGTCACTACCAGGTAAGCCCTTGGCCCTTCGGGGCCGGCTGCCCGCTGGATTTCCACGAATATCAAGATGCCGCCCAGGGACAAGCTGGCACCTGTGCCAACTCGCGCGGCTTTGAGAGTGCCCACGGAGCTCTGCAAACTGAGACCAGGACCGAGGGGTGCTTAGTTTTGTTTTCCCTGGGCAGAAGCCTTTGTCACTACCAGGTAAGCCCTTGGCCCTTCGGGGCCGGCTGCCCGCTGGATTTCCACGAATATCAAGGTGCTGCCCAGGGACAAGTTGCCACCTGTGCCATCTCAGGCTGCTTTGAGAGTGCCCATGGAGCTCTGCAAATTGAGACCAGGAACGTGCAGTGGTGGCTTTTGTTTCCACGGGCAGAAGCCTTTGTCAGCACCAGGCAGGCACTTGTTCCTTAGGGGTAGGCTGCTCTCTGGATTTCCACGAATATCAAGATGCTGCCCAGGGACAAGCTGCCACCTGTGCCAACTCGGGCTGCTTTGAGTGTGCCCATGGAACTCTTAAATCTGAAACCAGGAACGTGGGGTTGTGGGTTTTGTTTCCCCGGGCAGAAGCATTTGCAGTACCAGATAGGCCCTCGGCCCTGCTTGGCCGGCAGCCGGCTGGATTTCCACGAATATCAAGATGCCGCTCAGGGACAAGCTGCTACCAGTGCCAACTCGGGCTGCTTTGAGAGTGCCCACGGAGCTCTGCAAACTGAGACCAGGAACGTGAGTTTGTATGTTTTATTTCCCCGGGCAGAAGCCTTTGTCAGTACCAGGTAGGCCCTTGGCCCTTAGGGGCAGTCTGGCAGCAGGATTTCCACGAATATCAAGATGCCGCCCAGGGACAAGCTGCCACCTGTGGCAACTCGGGCTGCTTAGAGAATGCCCATGGAGCTCTGCAAACTGAGACCAGCAATGTGGGGTGGTGGGTTTTGTTTCCCCAGGCAGAAGCTGTTGTCAGTACCAGGTAGGGCCTTGTTCCTTAAGGGCAGGCTTGCTGCAGGATTTCCACGAATATCAAGATGCCGCCCAGGGACAAGCTGCCACCAGTGCCAACTCGGGCTGCTTTGAGAGTGCCCATGGAGCTCTACAAATAGAAACCAGGAACATGGGGTGCTGAGTTTTATTTTCCCGGGCAGAAGCCTTTGTCTGTACCAGATAGGCCCTCGGCCCTTCGTTGTCGGCTGCCTGCTGCAGGATTCCTACGAATATCAAGATGCCGCCCAGGGACAAGCTGCCACCTGTGGCAACTCGGGCTGCTTTGAGAGTGCCCACGGAGCTCTGCAAACTGAGACCAGGAACGTGGGGTGCTGGATTGTTGTATCCCCGGGCAGAAGCCTTTGTCAGTACAAGGTAGGCCCTTGATCCTTAGGGGCAGGCAGCTCTCTGGATTTCCACGAATATCAAGATGCCGCCCAGGGACAAGCTGCCACCTGTGCCAACTCGCGCGGCTTTGAGAGTGCCCATGGAACTCTGCAAACTGAGACCAGGAATGAGGGGTGCTTAGTTTTGTTTTCCCGGGCAGAACCCTTTGTCAGTACCAGGTAGGCCCTTCCCCTTCGGGGCAGGCTGCCAGCAGGATTTCCACGAATATCAAGATGCCGCCCAGGGACAAGCTGCCACCTGTGCCAACTCAGCCTTCTTTGAGAGTGCCCACGGAGCTCTGCAAACTGAGACCAGGACCGTGGGGTGCTGAGTTTTGTATCCCTGGGCAGAACCCTTTGTCACTACCAGGTAAGACCTTGGCCCTTCGGGGTAGGCTGCTCGCTGGATTTCCACGAATATCATGATGCCGCCCAGGGACAAGCTGGCACCTGTGCCAACTCGCGCGGCTTTGAGGGTGCCCACGGAGCTCTGCAAACTGAGACCAGGACCGAGGGGTGCTTAGTTTTGTTTTCCCTGGGCAGAAGCCTTTGTCACTACCAGGTAAGCCCTTGGCCCTTCGGGGCCGGCTGCCCGCTGGATTTCCACGAATATCAAGGTGCTGCCCAGGGACAAGTTGCCACCTGTGCCATCTCAGGCTGCTTTGAGAGTGCCCATGGAGCTCTGCAAATTGAGACCAGGAACGTGCAGTGGTGGCTTTTGTTTCCACGGGCAGAAGCCTTTGTCAGCACCAGGCAGGCACTTGTTCCTTAGGGGTAGGCTGCTCTCTGGATTTCCACGAATATCAAGATGCTGCCCAGGGACAAGCTGCCACCTGTGCCAACTCGGGCTGCTTTGAGTGTGCCCATGGAACTCTTAAATCTGAAACCAGGAACGTGGGGTTATGGGTTTTGTTTCCCCGGGCAGAAGCATTTGCAGTACCAGATAGGCCCTCGGCCCTGCTTGGCCGGCAGCCGGCTGGATTTCCACGAATATCAAGATGCCGCTCAGGGACAAGCTGCTACCTGTGCCAACTCGGGCTGCTTTGAGAGTGCCCACGGAGCTCTGCAAACTTAGACCAGGAACGTGAGTTTGTATGTTTTATTTCCCCGGGCAGAAGCCTTTGTCAGTACCAGGTAGGCCCTTGGCCCTTAGGGGCAGTCTGGCAGCAGGATTTCCACGAATATCAAGATGCCGCCCAGGGACAAGCTGCTACCTGTTGCAACTCGGGCTGCTTAGAGAATGCCCATGGAGCTCTGCAAACTGAGACCAGGTACGTGGGGTGGTGGGTTTTGTTTCCCCAGGCAGAAGCTGTGGTCAGTACCAGGTAGGGCCTTGTTCCTTAGGGGCAGGCTGCTGCTGGATTTCCACGAATATCAAGATGCCGCCCAGGGACAAGCTGCCACCAGTGCCAACTCGGGCTGCTTTGAGAGTGCCCATGGAACTCTACAAATCTGAAACCAGGAACATGGGGACCTGAGTTTTATTTCCCCGGGCAGAAGCCTTTGTCTGTACCAGATAGGCCCTCGGCCCTTTGCTTGTCGGCAGCCTGCTGCAGGAATCCACGAATATCAAGATGCCGCTCAGGGACAAGCTGCTACCTGTGCCAACTCGGGCTGCTTTGAGAGTGTCCAAGAGCTCTGCAAACTGAGACCAGGAACGTGGGGTGGTGGGTTTTGTTTCCCCGGGCAGAAGCCTTTGTCAGTACCAGGTAGGCCCTTGGTCCTTGGGGGCAGTCAGCCTGCTGGATTTCCACGAATATCAAGATGCCGCCCAGAGACAAGCTGCCACCTGTGCCAACTCGCGCTGCTTAGAGAGTGCCCATGGAGCTCTGAAAACTGAGACCAGGAATGTGGGGTGGTGGGTTTTGTTTCTCCGGGCAGAAGCCTTTGTCAGTACCAGGTAGGCCGTTGGTCCTTAAGGGCAGGCTTGCTGCAGGATTTCCACGAATATGAAGATGCCGCCCAGGGACAAGCTGCCACCTGTGGCAACTCGGGCTGCTTTGAGAGTGCCCATGGAGCTCTACAAACAGAAACCAGGAACATGGGGAGCTGAGTTTTATTTTCCCGGGCAGAACCTTTTGTCAGTACCAGATAGGCCCTCCACCTTTAGGGGCAGGCTGGCAGCAGGATTTCCACGAATATCAAGATGCCGCCCAGGGTCAAGCTGCCACCTGTGCCAACTCGGGCTGCTTTGAGAGTGCCCATGGAGCTCTGCAAATTGAGACCAGGAACGTGGGGTGGTGGATTTTGTTTCCCCGGGCAGAAGCCTTTGTCAGTACCAGGCAGGCACTTGTTCCTTAGGGGTAGGCTGCTCTCTGGATTTCCACGAATATCAAGATGCTGCCCAGGGACAAGCTGCCACCTGTGCCAACTCGGGCTGCTTTGAGTGTGCCCATGGAACTCTACAATCTGAAACCAGGAACGTGGGGAGGTGAGTTTTGTTTCCCCGGGCAGAAGCCTTTGTCAGTACCAGATAGGCCCTCAGCCCTGCTTGGCCGTCAGCCTGCTGGATTTCCACGAATATCAAGATGCCGCTCAGGGACAAGCTGCTACCTGTTGCCAACTCGGGCTGCTTTGAGAGTGCCCATGGAGCTCTGCAAACTGAGACCAGGAACGTGGGGTTGTGGGTTTTGTTTCCCCGGGCAGAAGCCTTTGTCAGTACCAGGTAGGCCCTCGGCCCTTAGGGGCAGTCTGGCAGCAGGATTTCCACGAATATCAAGATGCCGCCCAGGGACAAGCTGCCACCTGTGCCAACTCGCGCGGCTTTGAGAGTGCCCACGGAACTCTGCAAACTGAGACCAGGAACGTGGGGTGGTGGGTTTTGTTTCTCCGGGCAGAAGCCTTTGTCAGTACCAGGTAGGCCCTCCACCTTTAGGGGCAGGCTGGCAGCAGGATTTCCACGAATATCAAGATGCCGCCCAGGGACAAGCTGCCACCTGTGCCAACTCGGGCTGCTTTGAGAGTGCCCATGGAGCTCTACAAAGAGAAACCAGGAACATGGGGTGCTGAGTTTTATTTTCCCGGGCAGAAGCTTTTGTCAGTACCAGATAGGCCCTCGGCCCTTCGTTAAGGGCAGCCTGCTGCAGGATTTCCACAAATATCAAGATGCCGCCCAGGGACAAGCTGCCACCTGTGGCAACTCGGGCTGCTTTGAGAGTGCCCACGGAGCTCTGCAAATTGAGACCAGGAACGTGGGGTGCTGGTTGTTGTATCCCCGGGCAGAAGCCTTTGTCAGTACCAGGCAGGCCCTTGTTCTTTAGGGGTAGGCTGCTCTCTGGATTTCCACGAATATCAAGATGCCGCCCAGGGTCAAGCTGCCACCTGTGCCAACTCGGGCTGCTTTGAGAGTGCCCACGGAGCTCTGCAAATTGAGACCAGGAACGTGGGGTGCTGATTGTTGTATCCCCGGGCAGAAGCCTTTGTCAGTACCAGGCAGGCCCTTGTTCCTTAGGGGTAGGCTGCTCTCTGGATTTCCACGAATATCAAGATGCCGCCCAGGGACAAGCTGGCACCTGTGCCAACTCGCGCGGCTTTGAGAGTGCCCACGGAGCTCTGCAAACTGAGACCAGGACCGAGGGGTGCTTAGTTTTGTTTTCCCTGGGCAGAACCCTTTGTCACTACCAGATAAGCCCTTGGCCCTTCGGGGCCGGCTGCCCGCTGGATTTCCACGAATATCGAGGTGCTGCCCAGGGACAAGTTGCCACCTGTGCCAACTCAGCCTTCTTTGAGAGTGCCCATGGAGCTCTACAAACTGAGACCAGGACCGAGGGGTGCTTAGTTTTATTTTCCCTGGGCAGAACCCTTTGTCACTACCAGGTAGGCCCTTGGTCCTTAAGGGCAGGCAGGCTGCTGGATTTCCACGAATATCAAGATGCCGCCCAGGGACAAGCTGCCACCTGTGCCAACTCGCGCGGCTTTGAGAGTGCCCACGGAACTCTGCAAACTGAAACCAGGAATGTGGGGTGGTGGGTTTTGTTTCTCCGGGCAGAAGCCTTTGTCAGTACCAGGTAGGCCCTCCACCTTTAGGGGCAGGCTGGCAGCAGGATTTCCACGAATATCAAGATGCCGTCCAGGGACAAGCTGCCACCTGTGCCAACTCAGGCTGCTTTTAGAGTGCCCACGGAGCTCTGCAAATTGAGACCAGGAACGTGGGGTGCTGATTGTTGTAGCTCCCCAAGGCAGAAGCCTTTGTCAGTACCAGGCAGGAGGCCCTTGTTCCTTAGGGGTAGGCTGCTCTCTGGATTTCCACGAATATCAAGATGCCGCCCAGGGACAAGCTGGCACCTGTGCCAACTCGCGCGGCTTTGAGAGTGCCCACGGAGCTCTGCAAACTGAGACCAGGACCGAGGGGTGCTTAGTTTTGTTTTCCCTGGGCAGAACCATTTGTCAGTACCAGTTAGGCCCTTGGTCCTATGGGCAGGCTTGCTGCAGGATTTCCACGAATATCAAGATGCCGCCCAGGGACAAGCTGCCACCTGTGCCAACTCGGGCTGCTTTGAGAGTGCCCATGGAGCTCTACAAACAGAAACCAGGAACATGGGGAGGTGAGTTTTATTTTCCCCAGGCAGAAGGCTTTGTCAGTACCAGATAGGCCCTCAGCCCTTCGTTCTCGTCTGCCTGCTGGATTTCCACGAATATCAAGATGCCGCCCAGGGACAAGCTGCTACCTGTTGCAACTCAGGCTGCTTTGAGAGTGCCCATGGAGCTCTGCAAACTGAGACCAGGAACGTGGGGTGGTGGGTTTTGTTTCCCCAGGCAGAAGCCGTTGTCAGTACCAGGTAGGCCCTTGGTCCTTAAGGGCAGGCAGCCTGCTGGATTTCCACGAATATCAAGATGCCGCTCAGGGACAAGCTGCCACCTGTGCCAACTCGCGCGGCTTTGAGAGTGCCCACGGAACTCTGCAAACTGAGACCAGGAACGTGGGGTGGTGGGTTTTGTTTCTCCGGGCAGAAGCCTTTGTCAGTACCAGGTAGGCCCTCCACCTTTAGGGGCAGGCTGGCAGCAGGATTTCCACGAATATCAAGATGCCGTCCAGGGACAAGCTGCCACCTGTGCCAACTTGGGCTGCTTTGAGAGTGCCCATGGAGCTCTACAAAGAGAAACCAGGAACATGGGGTGCTGAGTTTTATTTTCCCGGGCAGAAGCCTTTGTCAGTACCAGATAGGCCCTCGGCCCTTCGTTCTCGGCCGCCTGCTGCAGGATTTCCACAAATATCAAGATGCCGCCCAGGGACAAGCTGCCACCTGTGGCAACTCGGGCTGCTTTGAGAGTGCCCACGGACCTCTGCAAATTGAGACCAGGAACGTGGGGTGCTGATTGTTGTATCCCCGGGCAGAAGCCTTTGTCAGTACCAGGCAGGACCTTGTTCCTTAGGGGTAGGCTGCTCTCTGGATTTCCACGAATATCAAGATGCCGCCCAGGGATAAGCTGGCACCTGTGCCAACTCGCGCGGCTTTGAGAGTGCCCACGGAGCTCTGCAAACTGAGACCAGGACCGAGGGGTGCTTAGTTTTGTTTTCCCTGGGCAGAACCCTTTGTCAGTACCAGGTAAGCCCTTGGCCCTTCGGGGCCGGCTGCCCGCTGGATTTCCACGAATATCAAGATGCTGCCCAGGGACAAGAGTCCACCTGTGCCAACTCAGCCTTCTTTGAGAGTGCCCATGGAGCTCTGCAAACTGAGACCAGGACCGAGGGGTGCTTAGTTTTATTTTCCCTGGGCAGAACCCTTTGTCACTACCAGGTAAGCCCTTGGCCCTTCGGGGCCGGCTGCCCGCTGGATTTCCACGAATATCAAGATGCCGCCCAGGGACAAGCTGCCACCTGTGCCAACTCGCGCGGCTTTGAGAGTGCCCACGGAGCTCTGCAAACTGAGACCAGGACCGAGGGGTGCTTAGTTTTGTTTTCCCTGGGCAGAAGCCTTTGTCACTACCAGGTAAGCCCTTGGCCCTTCGGGGCCGGCTGCCCGCTGGATTTCCACGAATATCAAGGTGCTGCCCAGGGACAAGTTGCCACCTGTGCCATCTCAGGCTGCTTTGAGAGTGCCCATGGAGCTCTGCAAATTGAGACCAGGAACGTGCAGTGGTGGCTTTTGTTTCCACGGGCAGAAGCCTTTGTCAGCACCAGGCAGGACCTTGTTCCTTAGGGGTAGGCTGCTCTCTGGATTTCCACGAATATCAAGATGCTGCCCAGGGACAAGCTGCCACCTGTGCCAACTCGGGCTGCTTTGAGTGTGCCCATGGAACTCTTAAATCTGAAACCAGGAACGTGGGGTTGTGGGTTTTGTTTCCCCGGGCAGAAGCATTTGCAGTACCAGATAGGCCCTCGGCCCTGCTTGGCCGGCAGCCGGCTGGATTTCCACGAATATCAAGATGCCGCTCAGGGACAAGCTGCTACCAGTGCCAACTCGGGCTGCTTTGAGAGTGCCCACGGAGCTCTGCAAACTGAGACCAGGAACGTGAGTTTGTATGTTTTATTTCCCCGGGCAGAAGCCTTTGTCAGTACCAGGTAGGCCCTTGGCCCTTAGGGGCAGTCTGGCAGCAGGATTTCCACGAATATCAAGATGCCGCCCAGGGACAAGCTGCCACCTGTGCCAACTCGGGCTGCTTAGAGAATGCCCATGGAGCTCTGCAAACTGAGACCAGGAATGTGGGGTGGTGGGTTTTGTTTCCCCAGGCAGAAGCTGTTGTCAGTACCAGGTAGGGCCTTGTTCCTTAAGGGCAGGCTTGCTGCAGGATTTCCACGAATATCAAGATGCCGCCCAGGGACAAGCTGCCACCAGTGCCAACTCGGGCTGCTTTGAGAGTGCCCATGGAGCTCTACAAATAGAAACCAGGAACATGGGGTGCTGAGTTTTATTTTCCCGGGCAGAAGCCTTTGTCAGTACCAGATAGGCCCTCGGCCCTTCGTTCTCGGCCGCCTGCTGCAGGATTTCCACAAATATCAAGATGCCGCCCAGGGACAAGCTGCCACCTGTGGCAACTCGGGCTGCTTTGAGAGTGCCCACGGAGCTCTGCAAATTGAGACCAGGAACGTGGGGTGCTGATTGTTGTATCCCCGGGCAGAAGCCTTTGTCGGTACAAGGCAGGACCTTGTTCCTTAGGGGTAGGCTGCTCTCTGGATTTCCACGAATATCAAGATGCCGCCCAGGGATAAGCTGGCACCTGTGCCAACTCGCGCGGCTTTGAGAGTGCCCACGGAGCTCTGCAAACTGAGACCAGGACCGAGGGGTGCTTAGTTTTGTTTTCCCTGGGCAGAACCCTTTGTCAGTACCAGGTAAGCCCTTGGCCCTTCGGGGCCGGCTGCCCGCTGGATTTCCACGAATATCAAGATGCTGCCCAGGGACAAGTTGCCACCTGTGCCAACTCAGCCTTCTTTGAGAGTGCCCATGGAGCTCTGCAAACTGAGACCAGGACCGAGGGGTGCTTAGTTTTATTTTCCCTGGGCAGAACCCTTTGTCACTACCAGGTAAGCCCTTGGCCCTTCGGGGCCGGCTGCCCGCTGGATTTCCACGAATATCAAGATGCCGCCCAGGGACAAGCTGGCACCTGTGCCAACTCGCGCGGCTTTGAGGGTGCCCACGGAGCTCTGCAAACTGAGACCAGGACCGAGGGGTGCTTAGTTTTGTTTTCCCTGGGCAGAACCCTTTGTCACTACCAGGTAAGCCCTTGGCCCTTCGGGGCCGGCTGCCCGCTGGATTTCCACGAATATCAAGGTGCTGCCCAGGGACAAGTTGCCACCTGTGCCATCTCAGGCTGCTTTGAGAGTGCCCATGGAGCTCTGCAAATTGAGACCAGGAACGTGCAGTGGTGGCTTTTGTTTCCCCGGGCAGAAGCCTTTGTCAGCACCAGGCAGGCACTTGTTCCTTAGGGGTAGGCTGGTCTCTGGATTTCCACGAATATCAAGATGCTGCCCAGGGACAAGCTGCCACCTGTGCCAACTCGGGCTGCTTTGAGTGTGCCCATGGAGCTCTGCAAACTGAGACCAGGAACGTGGGGTTGTGGGTTTTGTTTCCCCGGGCAGAAGCCTTTGTCAGTACCAGGTAGGCCCTCAGCCCTTGGGGGCCGGCTGCCAGCTGGATTTCCACGAATATCAAGATGCCGCCCAGAGACAAGCTGCCACCTGTGCCAACTCGGGCTGCTTTGAGAGTGCCCATGGAGCTCTGCAAACTGAGACCAGGAACGTGAGTGGTGGGTTTTGTTTCCCCGGGCAGAAGCCTTTGTCAGTACCAGGTAGGCCGTTGGCCCTTAAGGGCAGGCTTGCTGCAGGATTTCCACGAATATCAAGATGCCGCCCAGGGACAAGCTGCCACCTGTGCCAACTCGGGCTGCTTTGAGAGTGCCCATGGAGCTCTGCAAACTGAGACCAGGAACATGGGGTGCTGAGTTTTATTTTCCCCGGGCAGAACCTTTTGTCAGTATCAGGTAGGCCCTTCCACCTTTAGGGGCAGGCTGGCAGCAGGATTTCCACGAATATCAAGATGCCGCCCAGGGTCAAGCTGCCACCTGTGCCAACTCGGGCTGCTTTGAGAGTGCCCACGGAGCTCTGCAAATTGAGACCAGGAACGTGGGGTGCTGATTGTTGTATCCCCGGGCAGAAGCCTTTGTCAGTACCAGGCAGGCCCTTGTTCCTTAGGGGTAGGCTGCTCTCTGGATTTCCACGAATATCAAGATGCCGCCCAGGGACAAGCTGGCACCTGTGCCAACTCGCGCGGCTTTGAGAGTGCCCACGGAGCTCTGCAAACTGAGACCAGGACCGAGGGGTGCTTAGTTTTGTTTTCCCTGGGCAGAACCCTTTGTCACTACCAGGCAAGCCCTTGGCCCTTCGGGGCCGGCTGCCTGCTGGATTTCCACGAATATCAAGGTGCTGCCCAGGGACAAGTTGCCACCTGTGCCAACTCAGCCTTCTTTGAGAGTGCCCACGGAGCTCTACAAACTGAGACCAGGACCGAGGGGTGCTTAGTTTTATTTTCCCTGGGCAGAACCCTTTGTCACTACCAGGTAGGCCCTTGGTCCTTAAGGGCAGGCAGGCTGCTGGATTTCCACGAATATCAAGATGCCGCCCAGGGACAAGCTGCCACCTGTGCCAACTCGCGCGGCTTTGAGAGTGCCCACGGAACTCTGCAAACTGAAACCAGGAATGTGGGGTGGTGGGTTTTGTTTCTCCGGGCAGAAGCCTTTGTAAGTACCAGGTAGGCCCTCCACCTTTAGGGGCAGGCTGGCAGCAGGATTTCCACAAATATCAAGATGCCGTCCAGGGACAAGCTTCCACCTGTGCCAACTCAGGCTGCTTTTAGAGTGCCCACGGAGCTCTGCAAATTGAGACCAGGAACGTGGGGTGCTGATTGTTGTTTCCCCAGGCAGAAGCCTTTGTCAGTACCAGGCAGGATCTTGTTCCTTAGGGGTAGGCTGCTCTCTGGATTTCCACGAATATCATGATGCCGCCCAGGGACAAGCTGGCACCTGTGCCAACTCGCGCTGCTTTGAGAGTGCCCACGGAGCTCTGTAAACTGAGACCAGGAACGAGGGGTGCTTAGTTTTGTTTTCCCTGGGCAGAACCATTTGTCAGTACCAGTTAGGCCCTTGGTCCTGATGGGCAGGCTTGCTGCAGGATTTCCACGAATATCAAGATGCCGCCCAGGGACAAGCTGCCACCAGTGCCAACTCGGGCTGCTTTGAGAGTGCCCATGGAGCTCTACAAACAGAAACCAGGAACATGGGGAGGTGAGTTTTATTTTCCCCGGGCAGAAGGCTTTGTCAGTACCAGATAGGCCCTCAGCCCTTCGTTCTCGTCTGCCTGCAGGATTTCCACGAATATCAAGATGCCGCCCAGGGACAAGCTGCTACCTGTTGCAACTCAGGCTGCTTTGAGAGTGCCCATGGAGCTCTGCAAACTGAGACCAGGAACGTGGGGTGGTGGGTTTTGTTTCCCCAGGCAGAAGCCTTTGTCAGTACCAGGTAGGCCGTTGGTCCTTAAGGGCAGGCTTGCTGCAGGATTTCCACGAATATGAAGATGCCGCCCAGGGACAAGCTGCCACCTGTGCCAACTCGGGCTGCTTTGAGAGTGCCCATGGAGCTCTACAAACAGAAACCAGGAACATGGGGAGCTGAGTTTTATTTTCCCGGGCAGAACCTTTTGTCAGTATCAGATAGGCCCTCCACCTTTAGGGGCAGGCTGGCAGCAGGATTTCCACGAATATCAAGATACCGCCCAGGGTCAAGCTGCCACCTGTGCCAACTCGGGCTGCTTTGAGAGTGCCCACGGAGCTCTGCAAATTGAGACCAGGAACGTGGGGTGCTGATTGTTGTATCCCCGGGCAGAAGCCTTTGTCAGTACCAGGCAGGCCCTTGTTCCTTAGGGGTAGGCTGCTCTCTGGATTTCCACGAATATCAAGATGCCGCCCAGGGACAAGCTGGCACCTGTGCCAACTCGCGCGGCTTTGAGAGTGCCCACGGAGCTCTGCAAACTGAGACCAGGACCGAGGGGTGCTTAGTTTTGTTTTCCCTGGGCAGAACCCTTTGTCACTACCAGGCAAGCCCTTGGCCCTTCGGGGCCGGCTGCCCGCTGGATTTCCACGAATATCGAGGTGCTGCCCAGGGACAAGTTGCCACCTGTGCCAACTCAGCCTTCTTTGAGAGTGCCCACGGAGCTCTACAAACTGAGACCAGGACCGAGGGGTGCTTAGTTTTATTTTCCCTGGGCAGAACCCTTTGTCACTACCAGGTAGGCCCTTGGTCCTTAAGGGCAGGCAGGCTGCTGGATTTCCACGAATATCAAGATGCCGCCCAGGGACAAGCTGCCACCTGTGCCAACTCGCGCGGCTTTGAGAGTGCCCACGGAACTCTGCAAACTGAAACCAGGAATGTGGGGTGGTGGGTTTTGTTTCTCCGGGCAGAAGCCTTTGTAAGTACCAGGTAGGCCCTCCACCTTTAGGGGCAGGCTGGCAGCAGGATTTCCACAAATATCAAGATGCCGTCCAGGGACAAGCTTCCACCTGTGCCAACTCAGGCTGCTTTTAGAGTGCCCACGGAGCTCTGCAAATTGAGACCAGGAACGTGGGGTGCTGATTGTTGTATCCCCAGGCAGAAGCCTTTGTCAGTACCAGGCAGGATCTTGTTCCTTAGGGGTAGGCTGCTCTCTGGATTTCCACGAATATCATGATGCCGCCCAGGGACAAGCTGGCACCTGTGCCAACTCGCGCGGCTTTGAGAGTGCCCACGGAGCTCTGCAAACTGAGACCAGGACCGAGGGGTGCTTAGTTTTGTTTTCCCTGGGCAGAACCATTTGTCAGTACCAGTTAGGCCCTTGGTCCTGATGGGCAGGCTTGCTGCAGGATTTCCACGAATATCAAGATGCCGCCCAGGGACAAGCTGCCACCAGTGCCAACTCGGGCTGCTTTGAGAGTGCCCATGGAGCTCTACAAACAGAAACCAGGAACATGGGGAGGTGAGTTTTATTTTCCCCCGGCAGAAGGCTTTGTCAGTACCAGATAGGCCCTCAGCCCTTCGTTCTCGTCTGCCTGCTGGATTTCCACGAATATCAAGATGCCGCCCAGGGACAAGCTGCTACCTGTTGCAACTCAGGCTGCTTTGAGAGTGCCCATGGAGCTCTGCAAACTGAGACCAAGAACGTGGGGTGGTGGGTTTTGTTTCCCCAGGCAGAAGCCGTTGTCAGTACCAGGTAGGCCCTTGGTCCTTAAGGGCAGGCAGCCTGCTGGATTTCCACGAATATCAAGATGCCGCTCAGGGACAAGCTGCCACCTGTGCCAACTCGCGCGGCTTTGAGAGTGCCCACGGAACTCTGCAAACTGAGACCAGGAACGTGGGGTGGTGGGTTTTGTTTCTCCGGGCAGAAGCCTTTGTCAGTACCAGGTAGGCCCTCCACCTTTAGGGGCAGGCTGGCAGCAGGATTTCCACGAATATCAAGATGCCGTCCAGGGACAAGCTGCCACCTGTGCCAACTTGGGCTGCTTTGAGAGTGCCCATGGACCTCTACAAAGAGAAACCAGGAACACGGGGTGCTGAGTTTTATTTTCCCGGGCAGAAGCCTTTGTCAGTACCAGATAGGCCCTCGGCCCTTCGTTCTCGGCCGCCTGCTGCAGGATTTCCACAAATATCAAGATGCCGCCCAGGGACAAGCTGCCACCTGTGGCAACTCGGGCTGCTTTGAGAGTGCCCACGGACCTCTGCAAATTGAGACCAGGAACGTGGGGTGCTGATTGTTGTATCCCCGGGCAGAAGCCTTTGTCAGTACCAGGCAGGACCTTGTTCCTTAGGGGTAGGCTGCTCTCTGGATTTCCACGAATATCAAGATGCCGCCCAGGGATAAGCTGGCACCTGTGCCAACTCGCGCGGCTTTGAGAGTGCCCACGGAGCTCTGCAAACTGAGACCAGGACCGAGGGGTGCTTAGTTTTGTTTTCCCTGGGCAGAACCCTTTGTCAGTACCAGGTAAGCCCTTGGCCCTTCGGGGCCGGCTGCCCGCTGGATTTCCACGAATATCAAGATGCTGCCCAGGGACAAGAGTCCACCTGTGCCAACTCAGCCTTCTTTGAGAGTGCCCATGGAGCTCTGCAAACTGAGACCAGGACCGAGGGGTGCTTAGTTTTATTTTCCCTGGGCAGAACCCTTTGTCACTACCAGGTAAGCCCTTGGCCCTTCGGGGCCGGCTGCCCGCTGGATTTCCACGAATATCAAGATGCCGCCCAGGGACAAGCTGGCACCTGTGCCAACTCGCGCGGCTTTGAGGGTGCCCACGGAGCTCTGCAAACTGAGACCAGGACCGAGGGGTGCTTAGTTTTGTTTTCCCTGGGCAGAAGCCTTTGTCACTACCAGGTAAGCCCTTGGCCCTTCGGGGCCGGCTGCCCGCTGGATTTCCACGAATATCAAGGTGCTGCCCAGGGACAAGTTGCCACCTGTGCCATCTCAGGCTGCTTTGAGAGTGCCCATGGAGCTCTGCAAATTGAGACCAGGAACGTGCAGTGGTGGCTTTTGTTTCCACGGGCAGAAGCCTTTGTCAGCACCAGGCAGGAACTTGTTCCTTAGGGGTAGGCTGCTCTCTGGATTTCCACGAATATCAAGATGCTGCCCAGGGACAAGCTGCCACCTGTGCCAACTCGGGCTGCTTTGAGTGTGCCCATGGAACTCTTAAATCTGAAACCAGGAACGTGGGGTTGTGGGTTTTGTTTCCCCGGGCAGAAGCATTTGCAGTACCAGATAGGCCCTCGGCCCTGCTTGGCCGGCAGCCGGCTGGATTTCCACGAATATCAAGATGCCGCTCAGGGACAAGCTGCTACCAGTGCCAACTCGGGCTACTTTGAGAGTGCCCACGGAGCTCTGCAAACTGAGACCAGGAACGTGAGTTTGTATGTTTTATTTCCCCGGGCAGAAGCCTTTGTCAGTACCAGGTAGGCCCTTGGCCCTTAGGGGCAGTCTGGCAGCAGGATTTCCACGAATATCAAGATGCCGCCCAGGGACAAGCTGCCACCTGTGGCAACTCGGGCTGCTTAGAGAATGCCCATGGAGCTCTGCAAACTGAGACCAGGAATGTGGGGTGGTGGGTTTTGTTTCCCCAGGCAGAAGCTGTGGTCAGTACCAGGTAGGGCCTTGTTCCTTAAGGGCAGGCTTGCTGCAGGATTTCCACGAATATCAAGATGCCGCCCAGGGACAAGCTGCCACCAGTGCCAACTCGGGCTGCTTTGAGAGTTCCCATAGAGCTCTACAAATAGAAACCAGGAACATGGGGACCTGAGTTTTATTTTCCCGGGCAGAAGCCTTTGTCTGTACCAGATAGGCCCTCGGCCCTTTGTTGTCGGCTGCCTGCTGCAGGAATCCTACGAATATCAAGATGCCGCCCAGGGACAAGCTGCCACCTGTGCCAACTCGTGCTGCTTTGGGAGTGTCCAAGGAGCTCTGCAAACTGAGACCAGGAACGTGGGGTGGTGGGTTTTGTTTCCCCAGGCAGAAGCCTTTGTCAGTACCAGGTAGGCCCTTGGTCCTTAAGGGCAGGCAGCCTGCTGGATTTCCACAAATATCAAGATGCCGCCCAGGGACAAGCTGCCACCTGTGCCAACTCGGGCTGCTTAGAGAGTGCCCATGGAGCTCTGAAAACTGAGACCAGGAATGTGGGGTGGTGGGTTTTGTTTCCCCAGGCAGAAGCCTTTGTCAGTACCAGGTAGGCCCTTGGTCCTTAAGGGCAGGCTTCCTGCAGGATTTCCACGAATATCAAGATGCCGCCCAGGGACAAGCTGCCACCTGTGGCAACTCGGGCTGCTTTGAGAGTGCCCATGGAGCTCTACAAACAGAAACCAGGAACATGGGGAGCTGAGTTTTATTTTCCCGGGCAGAAGCTTTTGTCTGTACCAGATAGGCCCTCCACCTTTAGGGGCAGGCTGGCAGTAGGATTTCCACAAATATCAAGATGCCGCCCAGGGTCAAGCTGCCACCTGTGCCAACTCGGGCTGCTTTGAGAGTGCCCACGGAGCTCTGCAAATTGAGACCAGGAACGTGGGGTGCTGATTGTTGTATCCCCGGGCAGAAGCCTTTGTCAGTACCAGGCAGGCCCTTCTTCCTTAGGGGTAGGCTGCTCTCTGGATTTCCACGAATATCAAGATGCCGCCCAGGGACAAGCTGGCACCTGTGCCAACTCGCGCGGCTTTGAGAGTGCCCACGGAGCTCTGCAAACTGAGACCAGGACCGAGGGGTGCTTAGTTTTGTTTTCCCTGGGCAGAACCCTTTGTCACTACCAGTTAAGCCCTTGGCCCTTCGGGGCCGGCTGCCCGCTGGATTTCCACGAATATCAAGGTGCTGCCCAGGGACTAGTTGCCACCTGTGCCAACTCAGCCTTCTTTGAGAGTGCCCACGGAGCTCTACAAACTGAGACCAGGACCGAGGGGTGCTTAGTTTTATTTTCCCTGGGCAGAACCCTTTGTCACTACCAGGTACGCCCTTGGCCCTTCGGGGCAGGCTGCTCTCTGGATTTCCACGAATATCAAGATGCCGCCCAGGGACAAGCTGGCACCTGTGCCAACTCGCGCGGCTTTGAGAGTGCCCACGGAGCTCTGCAAACTGAGACCAGGACCGAGGGGTGCTTAGTTTTGTTTTCCCTGGGCAGAAGCATTTGTCACTACCAGGTAAGCCCTTGGCCCTTCGGGGCCGGCTCTCCGCTGGATTTCCACGAATATCAAGGTGCTGCCCAGGGACAAGTTGCCACCTGTGCCATCTCGGGCTGCTTTGAGAGTGCCCATGGAGCTCTGCAAATTGAGACCAGGAACGTGCAGTGGTGACTTTTGTTTCCACGGGCAGAAGCCTTTGTCAGCACCAGGCAGGCACTTGTTCCTTAAGGGTAGGCTGCTCTCTGGATTTCCACGAATATCAAGATTATGCCCAGGGACAAGCTGCCACCTGTGCCAACTCGGGCTGCTTTGAGTGTGCCCATGGAACTCTTAAATCTGAAACCAGGAACGTGGGGTTGTGGGTTTTGTTTCCCCGGGCAGAAGCCTTTGTCAGTACCAGATATTCCCTCGGCCCTGCTTGGCCGGCAGCCGGCTGGATTTCCACGAATATAAAGATGCCGCTCAGGGACAAGCTGCTACCTGTGCCAACTCGGGCTGCTTTGAGAGTGCCCACGGAGCTCTGCAAACTGAGACCAGGAACGTGGGGTTGTGGGTTTTGTTTCCCCGGGCAGAAGCCTTTGTCAGTACCAGGTAGGCCCTCGGCCCTTGGGGGCAGTCTGGCAGCAGGATTTCCACGAATATCAAGATGCCGCCCAGGGACAAGCTGCCACCTGTGCCAACTCGGGCTGCTTTGAGAGTGCCCATGGAGCTCTGCAAACTGAGACCAGGATTGTGGGGTGGTGGGTTTTGTTTCCCCAGGCAGAAGCCTTTGTCAGTACCAGGTAGGCCGTTGGTCCTTAAGGGCAGGCTTGCTGCAGGATTTCCACGAATATCAAGATGCCGCCCAGGGACAAGCTGCCACCTGTGCCAACTCGGGCTGCTTTGAGAGTGCCCATGGAGCTCTACAAACAGAATCCAGGAACATGGGGAGCTGAGTTTTATTTTCCACAGGCAGAAGCCTTTGTCAGTGCCAGATAGGCCCTCGGCCCTTCGTTCTCGTCTGCCTGCTGGATTTCCACGAATATCAAGATGCCGCCCAGGGACAAGCTGCTACCTGTTGCAACTCAGGCTGCTTTGAGAGTGCCCATGGAGCTCTGCAAACTGAGACCAGGAACGTGGGGTGGTGGGTTTTGTTTCCCCAGGCAGAAGCCGTTGTCAGTACCAGGTAGGCCCTTGGTCCTTAAGGGCAGGCAGCCTGCTGGATTTCCACGAATATCAAGATGCCGCCCAGGGATAAGCTGCCACCTGTGCCAACTCGCGCGGCTTTGAGAGTGCCCACGGAACTCTGCAAACTGAAACCAGAACGTTGGGTGGTGGGTTTTGCTTCTCCGGGCAGAAGCCTTTGTCAGTACCAGGTAGGACCTCCACCTTTAGGGGCAGGCTGGCAGCAGGATTTCCACGAATATCAAGATGCCGCCCAGGGACAAGCTGCCACCTGTGCCAACTTGGGCTGCTTTGAGAGTGCCCATGGAGCTCTACAAAGAGAAACCAGGAACATGGGGTGCTGAGTTTTATTTTCCCGGGCAGAAGCCTTTGTCAGTACCAGATAGGCCCTCGGCCCTTCGTTCTCGGCTGCCTGCTGCAGGATTTCCACGAATATCAAGATGCCGCCCAGGGTCAAGCTGCCACCTGTGCCAACTCGGGCTGCTTTGAGAGTGCCCACGGAGCTCTGCAAATTGAGACCAGGACCGAGGGGTGCTTAGTTTTATTTTCCCTGGGCAGAACCCTTTGACACTACCAGGTAAGCCCTTGGCCCTTCGGGGCAGGCTGCCCGCTGGATTTCCACGAATATCAAGGTGCTGCCCAGGGACAAGTTGCCACCTGTGCCAACTCGGGCTGCTTTGAGAGTGCCCACGGAGCTCTGCAAATTGAGACCAGGAACGTGCAGTGGTGGCTTTTGTTTCCACGGGCAGAAGCCTTTGTCAGCACCAGGCAGGCACTTGTTCCTTAGGGGTAGGCTGCTCTCTGGATTTCCACGAATATCAAGATGCTGCCCAGGGACAAGCTGCCACCTGTGTCAACTCGGGCTGCTTTGAGTGTGCCCATGGAACTCTTAAATCTGAAACCAGGAACGTGGGGTTGTGGGTTTTGTTTCCCCGGGCAGAAGCCTTTGTCAGTACCAGGTAGGCCCTCGGCCCTGCTTGGCCGGCAGCCGGCTGGATTTCCACGAATATCAAGATGCCGCTCAGGGACAAGCTGCTACCTGTGCCAACTCGGGCTGCTTAGAGAGTGCCCATGGAGCTCTGCAAACTGAGACCAGGAACGTGGGGTGGTGGGTTTTGTTTCCCCAGGCAGAAGCCGTTGTCAGTACCAGGTAGGCCCTTGGTCCTTAAGGGCAGGCAGCCTGCTGGATTTCCACAAATATCAAGATGCCGCCCAGGGATAAGCTGCCACCTGTGCCAACTCGCGCGGCTTTGAGAGTGCCCACGGAACTCTGCAAACTGAAACCAGAACGTTGGGTGGTGGGTTTTGCTTCTCCGGGCAGAAGCCTTTGTCAGTACCAGGTAGGACCTCCACCTTTAGGGGCAGGCTGGCAGCAGGATTTCCACGAATATCAAGATGCCGCCCAGGGACAAGCTGCCACCTGTGCCAACTTGGGCTGCTTTGAGAGTGCCCATGGAGCTCTACAAAGAGAAACCAGGAACATGGGGTGCTGAGTTTTATTTTCCCGGGCAGAAGCCTTTGTCAGTACCAGATAGGCCCTCGGCCCTTCGTTCTCGGCTGCCTGCTGCAGGATTTCCACGAATATCAAGATGCCGCCCAGGGTCAAGCTGCCACCTGTGCCAACTCGGGCTGCTTTGAGAGTGCCCACGGAGCTCTGCAAATTGAGACCAGGACCGAGGGGTGCTTAGTTTTATTTTCCCTGGGCAGAACCCTTTGACACTACCAGGTAAGCCCTTGGCCCTTCGGGGCAGGCTGCCCGCTGGATTTCCACGAATATCAAGGTGCTGCCCAGGGACAAGTTGCCACCTGTGCCAACTCGGGCTGCTTTGAGAGTGCCCATGGAGCTCTGCAAATTGAGACCAGGAACGTGCAGTGGTGACTTTTGTTTCCACGGGCAGAAGCCTTTGTCAGCACCAGGCAGGCACTTGTTCCTTAGGGGTAGGCTGCTCTCTGGATTTCCACGAATATCAAGATGCTGCCCAGGGACAAGCTGCCACCTGTGCCAACTCGGGCTGCTTTGAGTGTGCCCATGGAACTCTTAAATCTGAAACCAGGAACGTGGGGTTGTGGGTTTTGTTTCCCCGGGCAGAAGCCTTTGTCAGTACCAGATAGGCCCTCGGCCCTGCTTGGCCGGCAGCCGGCTGGATTTCCACGAATATAAAGATGCCGCTCAGGGACAAGCTGCTACCTGTGCCAACTCGGGCTGCTTTGAGAGTGCCCACGGAGCTCTGCAAACTGAGACCAGGAACGTGGGGTTGTGGGTTTTGTTTCCCCGGGCAGAAGCCGTTGTCAGTACCAGGTAGGCCCTTGGTCCTTAAGGGCAGGCAGCCTGCTGGATTTCCACGAATATCAAGATGCCGCTCAGGGACAAGCTGCCACCTGTGCCAACTCGCGCGGCTTTGAGAGTGCCCACGGAACTCTTCAAACTGAAACCAGGAACGTGGGGTGGTGGGTTTTGTTTCTCCGGGCAGAAGCCTTTGTCAGTACCAGGTAGGCCCTCCACCTTTAGGGGCAGGCTGGCAGCAGGATTTCCACGAATATCAAGATGCCGCCCAGGGACAAGCTGCCACCTGTGCCAACTCGGGCTGCTTTGAGAGTGCCCATGGAGCTCTACAAAGAGAAACCAGGAACATGGTGTGATTAGTTTTATTTTCCCGGGCAGAAGCCTTTGTCAGTACCAGATAGGCCCTCGTGCCTGCCAGGATTTCCACGAATATCACGATGCCGCCCAGGGTCAAGCTGCCACCTGTGCCAACTCGGGCTGCTTTGAGAGTGCCCATGGAGCTCTGCAAATTGAGACCAGGACCGAGGGGGTGCTTAGTTTTATTTTCCCTGGGCAGAACCCTTTGACACTACCAGGTAAGCCCTTGGCCCTTCGGGCCAGGCTGCCCGCTGGATTTCCACGAATATCAAGGTGCTGCCCAGGGACAAGTTGCCACCTGTGCCAACTCCCTTTGTTGTCGGCTGCCTGCTGCAGGATTTCCACGAATATCAAGATGCCGCCCAGGGACAAGCTGCCACCTGTGCCAACTCGCGCGGCTTTGAGAGTGCCCACGGAGCTCTGCAAACTGAGACCAGCCTGCTGGGACCGAGGGGTGCTTAGTTTTGTTTTCCCTGGGCAGAACCCTTTGTCACTAGCAGGCAAGCCCTTGGCCCTTCGGGGCCGGCTGCCCACTGGATTTCCACGAATATCAAAATGCTGCCCAGGGACAAGCTGCCACCTGTGCCAACTCAGCCTTCTTTGAGAGTGCCCATGGAACTCTGCAAACTGAGACCAGGACCGAGGGGTGCTTAGTTTTATTTTCCCTGGGCAGAACCCTTTGTCACTACCAGGTAAGCCCTTGGCCCTTCGGGGCAGGCTGCCCGCTGGATTTCCACGAATATCAAGATGCCGCCCAGGGACAAGCTGCCACCTGTGCCAACTCGCGCGGCTTTGAGAGTGCCCACGGAGCTCTGCAAACTGAGACCAGGACCGAGGGGTGCTTAGTTTTGTTTTCCCTGGGCAGAGCCTTTGTCACTACCAGGTAAGCCCTTGGCCCTTCGGGGCCGGCTGCCCGCTGGATTTCCACGAATATCAAGGTGCTGCCCAGGGACAAGTTGCCACCTGTGCCATCTCAGGCTGCTTTGAGAGTGCCCATGGAGCTCTGCAAATTGAGACCAGGAACGTGCAGTGGTGGCTTTTGTTTCCACGGGCAGAAGCCTTTGTCAGCACCAGGCAGGCACTTGTTCCTTAGGGGTAGGCTGCTCTCTGGATTTCCACGAATATCAAGATGCTGCCCAGGGACAAGCTGCCACCTGTGCCAATTCGGGCTGCTTTGAGTGTGCCCATGGAACTCTTAAATCTGAAACCAGGAACGTGGGGTTGTGGGTTTTGTTTCCCCGGGCAGAAGCATTTGCAGTACCAGATAGGCCCTCGGCCCTGCTTGGCCGGCAGCCGGCTGGATTTCCACGAATATCAAGATGCCGCTCAGGGACAAGCTGCTACCTGTGCCAAATCGGGCTGCTTTGAGAGTGCCCACGGAGCTCTGCAAACTGAGACCAGGAACGTGAGTTTGTATGTTTTATTTCCCCGGGCAGAAGCCTTTGTCAGTACCAGGTAGGCCCTTGGCCGTTAGGGGCAGTCTGGCAGCAGGATTTCCACGAATATCAAGATGCCGCCCAGGGACAAGCTGCCACCTGTGCCAACTCGGGCTGCTTAGAGAATGCCCATGGAGCTCTGCAAACTGAGACCAGGAATGTGGGGTGGTGGGTTTTGTTTCCCCAGGCAGAAGCCTTTGTCAGTACCAGGTAGGCCCTTGGTCCTTAAGGGCAGGCTTGCTGCAGGATTTCCACGAATATCAAGATGCCGCCCAGGGACAAGCTGCCACCTGTGCCAACTCGGGCTGCTTTGAGAGTGCCCATGGAGCTCTACAAACAGAAACCAGGAACATGGGGAGCTGAGTTTTATTTTCCCCAGGCAGAAGCCTTTGTCAGTACCAGATAGGCCCTCGGCCCTTCGTTCTCGTCTGCCTGCTGGATTTCCACGAATATCAAGGTGCCGCCCAGGGACAAGCTGCTACCTGTGCCAACTCGGGCTGCTTTGAGAGTGCCCACGGAGCTCTGCAAACTGAGACCAGGAACGTGAGTTTGTATGTTTTATTTCCCCGGGCAGAAGCCTTTGTCTGTACCAGGTAGGCGCTCGGCCCTTAGGGGCAGGCAGCCTGCTGGATTTCCAGGAATATCAAGATGCCGCCCAGGGACAAGCTGCCACCTGTGCCAACTCGCGCGGCTTTGAGAGTGCCCACGGAACTCTGCAAACTGAAACCAGAACGTTGGGTGGTGGGTTTTGCTTCTCCGGGCAGAAGCCTTTGTCAGTACCAGGTAGGCCCTCCACCTTTAGGGGCAGGCTGGCAGCAGGATTTCCACGAATATCAAGATGCCGCCCAGGGACAAGCTGCCACCTGTGCCAACTTGGGCTGCTTTGAGAGTGCCCATGGAGCTCTACAAAGAGAAACCAGGAACATGGGGTGCTGAGTTTTATTTTCCCGGGCAGAAGCCTTTGTCAGTACCAGATAGGCCCTCGGCCCTTCGTTCTCGGCTGCCTGCTGCAGGATTTCCACGAATATCAAGATGCCGCCCAGGGTCAAGCTGCCACCTGTGTCAACTCGGGCTGCTTTGAGAGTGCCCACGGAGCTCTGCAAATTGAGACCAGAAACGTGGGGTGCTGATTGTTGTATCCCCGGGCAGAAGCCTTTGTCAGTACCAGGCAGGCCCTTGTTCCTTAGGGGTAGGCTGCTCTCTGGATTTCCACGAATATCAAGATGCCGCCCAGGGACAAGCTGCCACCTGTGCCAACTCGGGCTGCTTTGAGAGTGCCCATGGAGCTCTGCAAACTGAGACCAGGACCGAGGGGTGCTTAGTTTGGTTTTCCCTGGGCAGAACCCTTTGTCACTACCAGGTAAGCCCTTGGCCCTTCGGGGCCGGCTGCCCGCTGGATTTCCACGAATATCGAGGTGCTGCCCAGGGACAAGTTGCCACCTGTGCCAACTCAGCCTTCTTTTAGTGTGCCCACGGTGCTCTGCAAACTGAGACCAGGACCGAGGGGTGCTTAGTTTTATTTTCCCTGGGCAGAACCCTTTGTCACTACCAGGTAAGCCCTTGGTCCTTCGGGGCAGGCTGCCCGCTGGATTTCCACGAATATCAAGATGCCGCCCAGGGACAAGCTGCCACCTGTGCCAACTCGCGCGGCTTTGAGAGTGCCCATGGAGCTCTGCAAACTGAGACCAGGACCGAGGGGTGCTTAGTTTTGTTTTCCCCGGGCAGAACCCTTTGTCACTACCAGGTAAGCCCTTGGCCCTTCGGGGCCGGCTGCCCGCTGGATTTCCACGAATATCAAGGTGCTGCCCAGGGACAAGTTGCCACCTGTGCCAACTCGGGCTGCTTTGAGAGTGCCCATGGAGCTCTGCAAATTGAGACCAGGAACGTGCAGTGGTGACTTTTGTTTCCCCGGGCAGAAGCATTTGCAGTACCAGATAGGCCCTCGGCCCTGCTTGGCCGGCAGCCGGCTGGATTTCCACGAATATCAAGATGCTGCCCAGGGACAAGCTGCCACCTGTGCCAACTCGCGCGGCTTTGAGAGTGCCCATGGAGCTCTGCAAACTGAGACCAGGACCGAGGGGTGCTTAGTTTTGTTTTCCCCGGGCAGAACCCTTTGTCACTACCAGGTAAGCCCTTGGCCCTTCGGGGCCGGCTGCCCGCTGGATTTCCACGAATATCAAGATGCCGCCCAGGGTCAAGCTGCCACGTGTGCCAACTCGGGCTGCTTTGAGAGTGCCCACGGAGCTCTGCAAATTGAGACCAGGAACGTGGGGTGCTGATTGTTGTATCCCCGGGCAGAAGCCTTTGTCAGTACCAGGCAGGACCTTGTTCCTTAGGGGTAGGCTGCTCTCTGGATTTCCACGAATATCAAGATGCCGCCCAGGGACAAGCTGGCACCTGTGCCAACTCGCGCGGCTTTGAGAGTGCCCACGGAGGTCTGCAAACTGAGACCAGGACCGAGAGGTGCTTCGTTTTGTTTTCCCTGGGCAGAACCCTTTGTCACTACCAGTTAAGCCCTTGGCCCTTCGGGGCCGGCTGCCCGCTGGATTTCCACGAATATCAAGGTGCTGCCCAGGGACAAGTTGCCACCTGTGCCAACTCAGCATTCTTTGAGAGTGCCCACGGAGCTCTACAAACTGAGACCAGGACCGAGGGGTGCTTAGTTTTATTTTCCCTGGGCAGAACCCTTTGTCACTACCAGGTACGCCCTTGGCCCTTCGGGGCAGGCTGCCCGCTGGATTTCCACGAATATCAAGATGCCGCCCACGGACAAGCTGCCACCTGTGCCAACTCGCGCGGCTTTGAGAGTGCCCACGGAGCTCTGCAAACTGAGACCAGGACCGAGGGGTGCTTAGTTTTGTTTTCCCTGGGCAGAAGCCTTTGTCACTACCAGGTAAGCCCTTGGCCCTTCGGGGCCGGCTGCCCGCTGGATTTCCACGAATATCAAGGTGCTGCCCAGGGACAAGTTGCCACCTGTGCCATCTCGGGCTGCTTTGAGAGTGCCCATGGAGCTCTGCAAATTGAGACCAGGAACGTGCAGTGGTGACTTTTGTTTCCACGGGCAGAAGCCTTTGTCAGCACCAGGCAGGCACTTGTTCCTTAAGGGTAGGCGGCTCTCTGAATTTCCACGAATATCAAGATGATGCCCAGGGACAAGCTGCCACCTGTGCCAACTCGGGCTGCTTTGAGTGTGCCCATGGAACTCTTAAATCTGAAACCAGGAACGTGGGGTTGTGGGTTTTGTTTCCCCGGGCAGAAGCCTTTGTCAGTACCAGATATTCCCTCGGCCCTGCTTGGCCGGCAGCCGGCTGGATTTCCACGAATATAAAGATGCCGCTCAGGGACAAGCTGCTGCCTGTGCCAACTCGGGCTGCTTTGAGAGTGCCCACGGAGCTCTGCAAACTGAGACCAGGAACGTTGGGTTGTGGGTTTTGTTTCCCCGGGCAGAAGCCTTTGTCAGTACCAGATAGGCCCTCGGCCCTTAGGGGCAGTCTGGCAGCAGGATTTCCACGAATATCAAGATGCCGCCCAGGGACAAGCTGCCACCTGTGCCAACTCGGGCTGCTTAGAGAGTGCCCATGGAGCTCTGCAAACTGAGACCAGGAATGTGGGGTGGTGGGTTTTGTTTCCCCAGGCAGAAGCCTTTGTCAATACCAGGTAGGCCCTTGGTCCTTAAGGGCAGGCTTGCTGCAGGATTTCCACGAATATCAAGATGCCGCCCAGGGACAAGCTGCCACCTGTGCCAACTCGGGCTGCTTTGAGAGTGCCCATGGAGCTCTACAAACAGACACCAGGAACATGGGGAGCTGAGTTTTATTTTCCACAGGCAGAAGCCTTTGTCAGTGCCAGATAGGCCCTCGGCCCTTCGTTCTCGTCTGCCTGCTGGATTTCCACGAATATCAAGATGCCGCCCAGGGACAAGCTGCTACCTGTTGCAACTCAGGCTGCTTTGAGAGTGCCCATGGAGCTCTGGAAACTGAGACCAGGAACGTGGGGTGGTGGGTTTTGTTTCCCCAGGCAGAAGCCGTTGTCAGTACCAGGTAGGCCCTTGGTCCTTAAGGGCAGGCAGCCTGCTGGATTTCCACGAATATCAAGATGCCGCCCAGGGACAAGCTGCCACCTGTGCCAACTCGCGCGGCTTTGAGAGTGCCCACGGAACTCTGGAAACTGAAACCAGAACGTTGGGTGGTGGGTTTTGCTTCTCCGGGCAGAAGCCTTTGTCAGTACCAGGTAGGCCCTCCACCTTTAGGGGCAGGCTGGCAGCAGGATTTCCACGAATATCAAGATGCCGCCCAGGGACAAGCTGCCACCTGTGCCAACTTGGGCTGCTTTGAGAGTGCCCATGGAGCTCTACAAAGAGAAACCAGGAACATGGGGTGCTGAGTTTTATTTTCCCTGGGCAGAAGCCTTTGTCAGTACCAGATAGGCCCTCAGCCCTTCGTTCTCGGCTGCCTGCTTCAGGATTTCCACGAATATCAAGATGCCGCCCAGGGTCAAGCTGCCACCTGTGCCAACTCGGGCTGCTTTGAGAGTGCCCACGGAGCTCTGCAAATTGAGACCAGGACCGAGGGGTGCTTAGTTTTATTTTCCCTGGGCAGAACCCTTTGACACTACCAGGTAAGCCCTTGGCCCTTCGGGGCAGGCTGCCCGCTGGATTTCCACGAATATCAAGGTGCTGCCCAGGGACAAGTTGCCACCTGTGCCAACTCGGGCTGCTTTGAGAGTGCCCATGGAGCTCTGCAAATTGAGACCAGGAACGTGCAGTGGTGACTTTTGTTTCCACGGGCAGAAGCCTTTGTCAGCACCAGGCAGGCACTTGTTCCTTAGGGGTAGGCTGCTCTCTGGATTTCCACGAATATCAAGATGCTGCCCAGGGACAAGCTGCCACCTGTGCCAACTCGGGCTGCTTTGAGTGTGCCCATGGAACTCTTAAATCTGAAACCAGGAACGTGGGGTTGTGGGTTTTGTTTCCCCGGGCAGAAGCCTTTGTCAGTACCAGATAGGCCCTCGGCCCTGCTTGGCCGGCAGCCGGCTGGATTTCCACGAATATCAAGATGCCGCTCAGGGACAAGCTGCTACCTGTGCCAACTCGGGCTGCTTTGAGAGTGCCCACGGAGCTCTGCAAACTGAGACCAGGAACGTGAAGTTGTGGGTTTTGTTTCCCCGGGCAGAAGCCTTTGTCAGTACCAGGTAAGCCCTCGGCCCTTAGGGGCAGTCTGGCAGCAGGATTTCCACGAATATGAAGATGCCGCCCAGGGACAAGCTGCCACCTGTGCCAACTTGGGCTGCTTAGAGAGTGCCCATGGAGCTCTGCAAACTGAGACCAGGAATGTGGGGTGGTGGGTTTTGTTTCCCCAGGCAGAAGCCTTTGTTAGTACCAGGTAGGCCCTTGGTCCTTATGGGCAGGCTTGCTGCAGGATTTCCACGAATATCAAGATGCCGCCCAGGGACAAGCTGCCACCTGTGCCAACTTGGGCTGCTTAGAGAGTGCCCATGGAACTCTTAAATCTGAAACCAGGAACGTGGGGTTGTGGGTTTTGTTTCCCCGGGCAGAAGCCTTTGTCAGTACCAGGTAGGCCCTTGGTCCTTAAGGGCAGGCAGCCTGCTGGATTTCCACGAATATCAAGATGCCGCTCAGGGACAAGCTGCCACCTGTGCCAACTCGCGCAGCTTTGAGAGTGCCCACGGAACTCTTCAAACTGAAAGCAGGAACGTGGGGTGGTGGGTTTTGTTTCTCCGGGCAGAAGCCTTTGTCAGTACCAGGTAGGCCCTCCACCTTTAGGGGCAGGCTGGCAGCAGGATTTCCACAAATATCAAGATGCCGCCCAGGGACAAGCTGCCCACTTGTGCCAACTCGGGCTGCTTTGAGAGTGCCCATGGAGCTCTACAAAGAGAAACCAGGAACATGGGGTGCTTAGTTTTATTTTCCCGGGCAGAAGCCTTTGTCAGTACCAGATAGGCCCTCGTCCCTTTGTTGTCGGCTGCCTGCTGCAGGATTTCCACGAATATCAAGATGCCGCCCAGGGACAAGCTGCCACCTGTGCCAACTCGCGCGGCTTTGAGAGTGCCCATGGAGCTCTGCAAACTGAGACCAGGACCGAGGGGTGCTTAGTTTTGTTTTCCCTGGGCAGAACCCTTTGTCACTACCAGGTAAGCCCTTGGCCCTTCGGGGCCGGCTGCCCGCTGGATTTCCACGAATATCAAGATGCTGCCCAGGGACAAGAGTCCACCTGTGCCAACTCAGCCTTCTTTGAGAGTGCCTACGGAGCTCTGCAAACTGAGACCAGGACCGAGGGGTGCTTAGTTTTATTTTCCCTGGGCAGAACCCTTTGTCACTACCAGGTAAGCCCTTGGCCCTTCGGGGCAGGCTGCCCGCTGGATTTCCACGAATATCAAGATGCCGCCCAGGGACAAGCTGCCACCTGTGCCAACTCGCGCGGCTTTGAGAGTGCCCACGGAGCTCTGCAAACTGAGACCAGGATCGAGGGGTGCTTAGTTTTGTTTTCCCTGGGCAGAAGCCTTTGTCACTACCAGGTAAGCCCTTGGCCCTTCGGGGCCGGCTGCCCGCTGGATTTCCACGAATATCAAGGTGCTGCCCAGGGACAAGTTGCCACCTGTGCCATCTCGGGCTTCTTTGAGAGTGCCCATGGAGCTCTGCAAATTGAGACCAGGAACGTGCAGTGGTGGCTTTTGTTTCCACGGGCAGAAGCCTTTGTCAGCACCAGGCAGGCACTTGTTCCTTAGGGGTAGGCTGCTCTCTGGATTTCCAGATGAGCCGCCCAGGGACAAGCTGCCACCTGTGCCTATTCGGGCTGCCAATTCGGGCTGCCACGAATATCAAGATGCCGCCCAGGGACAAGCTGCCACCTGTGCCAATTCGGGCTGCTTTGAGTGTGCCCATGGAACTCTTAAATCTGAAACCAGGAACGTGGGGTTGTGGGTTTTGTTTCCCCGGGCAGAAGCATTTGCAGTACCAGATAGGCCCTCGGCCCTGCTTGGCCGGCAGCCGGCTGGATTTCCACGAATATCAAGATGCCGCTCAGGGACAAGCTGCTACCTGTGCCAAATCGGGCTGCTTTGAGAGTGCCCACGGAGCTCTGCAAACTGAGACCAGGAACGTGAGTTTGTATGTTTTATTTCCCCGGGCAGAAGCCTTTGTCAGTACCAGGTAGGCCCTCGGCCCTTAGGGGCAGTCTGGCAGCAGGATTTCCACGAATATCAAGATGCCGCCCAGGGACAAGCTGCCACCTGTGCCAACTCGGGCTGCTTAGAGAGTGCCCATGGAGCTCTGCAAACTGAGACCAGGAATGTGGGGTGGTGGGTTTTGTTTCCCCAGGCAGAAGCCTTTGTCAGTACCAGGTAGGCCCTTGGTCCTTAAGGGCAGGCTTGCTGCAGGATTTCCACGAATATCAAGATGCCGCCCAGGGACAAGCTGCCACCTGTGCCAACTCGGGCTGCTTTGAGAGTGCCCATGGAGCTCTACAAATAGAAACCAGGAACATGGGGAGCTGAGTTTTATTTTCCCGGGCAGAAGCCTTTGTCAGTACCAGATAGGCCCTCGTCCCTTTGTTGTCGGCTGCCTGCTGCAGGATTTCCACGAATATCAAGATGCCGCCCAGGGACAAGCTGCCACCTGTGCCAACTCGGGCTGCTTTGGGAGTGTCCACGGAGCTCTGCAAACTGAGACCAGGAACGTGGGGTGGTTAGTTTTATTTTCCCTGGGCAGAAGCCTTTGTCAGTACCAGGCTGGCACTTGTTCATTAGGGGTAGGCTGCTCTCTGGATTTCCACGAATATCAAGATGCCGCCCAGGGTCAAGCTGCCACCTGTGCCAACTCGGGATGCTTTGGGTGTGCCCATGGAACTCTTAAATCTGAAACCAGGAACGTGGGGTGGTGGGTTCTGTTTCCCCGGGCAGAAGTATTTGCAGTACCAGATACGCCCTCGGCGTTGCTTGGCCGGCAGCCTGCTGGATTTCCACGAATATCAAGATGCCGCCCAGGGACAAGCTGCTACCTGTGCCAACTCGGGCTGCTTTGAGAGTGCCCACGGAGCTCTGCAAACTGAGACCAGGAACGTGAGTTTGTATGTTTTATTTCCCCGCGCAGAAGCCGTTGTCAGTTCCAGGTAGGCCCTTGGTCCTTAAGGGCAGGCAGCCTGCTGGATTTCCACGAATATCAAGATGCCGCCCAGGGACAAGCTGCCACCTGTGCCAACTCGGGCTGTTTTGAGAGTGCCCATGGGGCTCTACAAACAGAAACCAGGAACATGGGGTGCTGAGTTTTATTTTCCCGGGCAGAAGCCTTTGTCAGTACCAGATGGGCCCTCTGCCCTTCGTTCTCGGCTGCCTGCTGCAGGATTTCCACGAATATCAAGATGCCGCCCAGGGACAAGCTGCCACCTGTGCCAACTCGGGCTGCTTTGAGAGTGCCCATGGAGCTCTGCAAACTGAGACGAGGAACGTGGGGTGGTGGGTCTTGTTTCCCTGGGCAGAAGCATTTGTCAGTACCAGGTACGCCCTCGGCCCTTAGGGGCAGGCTGGCAGCAAGATTTCTACGAATATCGAGATATTGCCCAGGGTCAAGCTGCCACCTGTGGCAACTCGGGCTGCTTTGAGTGTGCCCATGGAACTCTTAAATCTGAAACCAGGAACGTGGGGTTGTGGGTTTTGTTTCCCCGGGCAGAAGCATTTGCAGTACCAGATAGGCCCTCGGCCCTGCTTGGCGGGCAGCCTTCTGGATTTCCACGAATATCAAGATGCCGCCCAGGGACAAGCTGCCACCTGTGCCAACTTGGGCTGCTTTGAGAGTGCCCATGGAGCTCTGCAAACTGAGACCAGGACCGAGGGGTGCTTAGTTTTATTTTCCCTGGGCAGAACCCTTTGTCACTACCAGGTAAGCCCTTGGCCCTTCGGGGCAGGCTGCCCGCTGGATTTCCACGAATATCAAGATGCCGCCCAGGGACAAGCTGGCACCTGTGCCAACTCGCGCGGCTTTGAGAGTGCCCACGGAGCTCTGCAAACTGAGACCAGGACCGAGGGGTGCTTAATTTTGTTTTCCCTGGGCAGAACCCTTTGTCACTACCAGGTAAGCCCTTGGCCCTTCGGGGCCGGCTGCCCGCTGGATTTCCACGAATATCAAGGTGCTGCCCAGGGACAAGCTGCCACCTGTGCCAACTCGGGCTTCTTAGAGAGTGCACATGGAGCTCTGCAAACTGAGACCAGGAACGTGGGGTGGTGGGTTTTCTTTCCCTGGGCAGAATCCTTTCTCAGTACCAGGTAGGCCCTTGGTCCTTAAGGGCAGGCTTGCTGCAGGATTTCCACGAATATCAAGATGCCGCCCAGGGACAAGCGGCTACCTGTGCCAACTTGGGCTGCTTTGAGAGTGCCCATGGAGCTCTGCAAACTGAGACCAGGAACGTGGGGTGGTGGGTTTTGTTTCCCCAGGCAGAAGCCTTTGTCAGTACCAGGCAGGCACTTGTTCCTTAGGCGTAGGCTGCCGGCTGGATTTCCACGAATATCAAGATGCCGCCCAGGGTCAAGCTGCCACCTGTGCCAACTCGGGCTGCTTTGCGTGTGCCCATGGAACTCTTAAATCTGAAACAAGGAACGTGGGGTTGTGGGTTTTGTTTCCCCGGGCAGAAGAATTTGCAGTACCAGATAGGCCCTCGGCGTTGCTTGGCCGGCAGCCGGCTGGATTTCCACGAATATCAAGATGCCATCCAGGGACAAGCTGCTACCTGTGCCAACTCGGGCTGCTTTGAGAGTGCCCACGGAGCTCTGCAAACTGAGACCAGGAACGTGAGTTTGTATGTTTTATTTCACCGGGCAGAAGCCTTTGTCAGTACCAGGTAGGCCCTCGGCCGTTAGGGGCAGTCTGGCAGCAGGATTTCAACGAATATCAAGATGCCACCCAGGGACAAGCTGCCACCTGTGCCAACTCGGGCTGCTTTGAGAGTGCCCATGGAGCTCTACAAATAGAAACCAGGAACATGGGGAGCTGAGTTTTATTTTCCCGGGCAGAAGCCTTTGTCAGTACCAGATAGGCCCTCGTCCCTTTGTTGTCGGCTGCCTGCTGCAGGATTTCCACGAATATCAAGATGCCGCCCAGGGACAAGCTGCCACCTGTGCCAACTCGGGCTGCTTTGGGAGTGTCCACGGAGCTCTGCAAACTGAGACCAGGAACGTGGGGTGGTGGGTTTTGTTTCTCCGGGCAGAAGCCTTTGTCAGTACCAGGTAGGCCCTTGGTCCTTAGGGGCAGGCCGCCTGCTGGATTTCCACGAATATCAAGATGCCGCTCAGGGACAAGCTGCCACCTGTGCCAACTCGCGCGGCTTTGAGAGTGCCCACGGAACTCTGCAAACTGAAACCAGGAACGTGGGGTGGTGGGTTTTGTTTCTCCGGGCAGAAGCCTTTGTCAGTACCAGGTAGGCCCTCCACCTTTAGGGGCAGGCTGGCAGCAGGATTTCAACGAATATCAAGATGCCACCCAGGGACAAGCTGCCACCTGTGCCAACTTGGCTGCTTAGAGAGTGCCCATGGAGCTCTGCCAACTGAGACCAGCAATGTGGGGTGCTGATTGTTGTATCCCCGGGCAGAAGCTTTGTCAGTACCAGGCAGGCCCTCGGCCCTTAGGGGCAGGCTGGCAGCAGGATTTCAACGAATATCAAGATGCCACCCAGGGACAAGCTGCCACCTGTGCCAACTTGGGCTGCTTAGAGAGTGCCCATGGAGCTCTGCAAACCGAGACCAGCAATGTGGGGTGCTGATTGTTGTATCCCCGGGCAGAAGCCTTTGTCAGTACCAGGCAGGCCCTTGTTCCTTAGGGGTAGGCTGCTCTCTGGATTTCCACGTATATCAAGATGCCGCCCAGGGACAAGCTGCCACCTGTGCCAACTCGGGCTGCTTTGAGTGTGCCCATGGAACTCTTAAATCTGAAACCAGGAACGTGGGGTTGTGGGTTTTGTTTCCCCGGGCAGAAGCATTTGCAGTACCAGATAGGCCCTCGGCCCTGCTTGGCCAGCAGCCTGCTGGATTTCCACGAATATCAAGATGCCGCCCAGGGACAAGCTGCCACCTGTGCCAACTCGGGCTGCTTTGAGTGTGCCCATGGAACTCTTAAATCTGAAACCAGGAACGTGGGGTTGTGGGTTTTGTTTCCCCGGGCAGAAGCATTTGCTGTACCAGATAGGCCCTCGGCGTTGCTTGGCCGGCAGCCGGCTGGATTTCCACGAATATCAAGATGCCATCCAGGGACAAGCTGCTACCTGTGCCAACTCGGGCTGCTTTGAGAGTGCCCACGGAGCTCTGCAAACTGAGACCAGGAACGTGGGGTGGTGGGTTTTGTCTCCCCAGGCCGAAACCGTTGTCAGTACCAGGTAGGCCCTTGGTCCTTAAGGGCAGGCAGCCTGCTGGATTTCCACGAATATCAAGATGCCGCCCTGGGACAAGCTGCCACCTCTGCCAACTCGGGCTGCTTTGAGAGTGCCCATGGAGCTCTACAAACAGAAACCAGGAACATGGGGTTCTGAGTTTTATTTTCCCGGACAGAAGCCTTTGTCAGTACCAGATAGGCCCTCGGCCCTTCGTTCTCGGCTGCCTGCTGCAGGATTTCCACAAATATCAAGATGCCGCCCAGGGTCAAGCTGCCACCTGTGCCAACTCGGGCTGCTTTGAGAGTGCCCACGGAGCTCTGCAAACTGAGACCAGGACCGACGGGTGCTGATTGTCTTTTCCCCGGGCAGAAGCCTTTGTCAGTACCAGGCAGGCACTTGTTCCTTACGGGTAGGCTGCTCTCTGGATTTCAACGAATATCAAGATGCCACCCAGGGACAAGCTGCCACCTGTGCCAACTTGGCTGCTTAGAGAGTGCCCATGGAGCTCTGCAAACTGAGAACAGCAATGTGGGGTGCTGATTGTTGTATCCCCGGGCAGAAGCTTTGTCAGTACCAGGCAGGCCCTCGGCCCTTAGGGGCAGGCTGGCAGCAGGATTTCAACGAATATCAAGATGCCACCCAGGGACAAGCTGCCACCTGTGCCAACTTGGCTGCTTAGAGAGTGCCCATGGAGCTCTGCAAACTGAGACCAGCAATGTGGGGTGCTGATTGTTGTATCCCCGGGCAGAAGCTTTGTCAGTACCAGGCAGGCCCTCGGCCCTTAGGGGCAGGCTGGCAGCAGGATTTCAACGAATATCAAGATGCCACCCAGGGACAAGCTGCCACCTGTGCCAACTTGGGCTGCTTAGAGCGTGCCCATGGAGCTCTGCAAACCGAGACCAGCAATGTGGGGTGCTGATTGTTGTATCCCCGGGCAGAAGCCTTTGTCAGTACCAGGCAGGCCCTTGTTCCTTAGGGGTAGGCTGCTCTCTGGATTTCCACGTATATCAAGATGCCGCCCAGGGACAAGCTGCCACCTGTGCCAACTCGGGCTGCTTAGAGAGTGCCCACGGAGCTCTGCAAACTGAAACCAGAACCGAGGGGTGCTTAGTTTTGTTTTCCCTGGGCAGAACCCTTCGTCACTACCAGGTAAGCCCTTGGCCCTTCGGGGCCGGCTGCCCGCTGGATTTCCACGAATATCAAGATGCCGCCGAGGGTCAAGCTGCCACCTGTGCCAACTCGGGCTGCTTTGAGTGTGCCCATGGAACTCTTAAATCTGAAACCAGGAACGTGGGGTTGTGGGTTTTGTTTCCCCGGGCAGAAGCATTTGCAGTACCAGATAGGCCCTTGGTCCTGCTTGGCCAGCAGCCTGCTGGATTTCCACGAATATCAAGATGCCGCCCAGGGACAAGCTGCCACCTGTGCCAACTCGGGCTGCTTTGAGTGTGCCCATGGAACTCTTAAATCTGAAACCAGGAACGTGGGGTTGTGGGTTTTGTTTCCCCGGGCAGAAGCATTTGCTGTACCAGATAGGCCCTCGGCGTTGCTTGGCCGGCAGCCGGCTGGATTTCCACGAATATCAAGATGCCATCCAGGGACAAGCTGCTACCTGTGCCAACTCGGGCTGCTTTGAGAGTGCCCACGGAGCTCTGCAAACTGAGACCAGGAACGTGGGGTGGTGGGTTTTGTTTCCCCAGGCCGAAACCGTTGTCAGTACCAGGTAGGCCCTTGGTCCTTAAGGGCAGGCAGCCTGCTGGATTTCCACGAATATCAAGATGCCGCCCAGGGACAAGCTGCCACCTCTGCCAACTCGGGCTGCTTTGAGAGTGCCCATGGAGCTCTACAAACAGAAACCAGGAACATGGGGTTCTGAGTTTTATTTTCCCGGACAGAAGCCTTTGTCAGTACCAGATAGGCCCTCGGCCCTTCGTTCTCGGCTGCCTGCTGCAGGATTTCCACAAATATCAAGATGCCGCCCAGGGTCAAGCTGCCACCTGTGCCAACTCGGGCTGCTTAGAGAGTGCCCACGGACCTCTGCAAACTGAGACCAGGACCGACGGGTGCTGATTGTATTTTCCCCGGGCAGAAGCCTTTGTCAGTACCAGGCAGGCCCTTGTTCCTTAGGGGTAGGCTGCTCTCTGGATTTCAACGAATATCAAGATGCCACCCAGGGACAAGCTGTCACCTGTGCCAACTTGGCTGCTTAGAGAGTGCCCATGGAGCTCTGCAAACTGAGAACAGCAATGTGGGGTGCTGATTGTTGTATCCCCGGGCAGAAGCTTTGTCAGTACCAGGCAGGCCCTCGGCCCTTAGGGGCAGGCTGGCAGCAGGATTTCAACGAATATCAAGATGCCACCCAGGGACAAGCTGCCACCTGTGCCAACTTGGGCTGCTTAGAGAGTGCCCATGGAGCTCTGCAAACTGAGACCAGCAATGTGGGGTGCTGATTGTTGTATCCCCGGGCAGAAGCCTTTGTCAGTACCAGGCAGGCCCTTGTTCCTTATGGGTAGGCTGCTCTCTGGATTTCCACGAATATCAAGATGCCGCCCAGGGACAAGCTGCCACCTGTGCCAACTCGGGCTGCTTTGAAAGTGCCCATTGAGCTCTACAAATAGAAACCAGGAACATGGGGAGCTGAGTTTTATTTTCCCGGGCAGAAGCCTTTGTCAGTACCAGATAGGCCCTCGTCCCTTTGTTGTCGGCTGCCTGCTACAGGATTTCCACGAATATCAAGATGCCGCCCAGGGACAAGCTGCCACCTGTGCCAACTCGGGCTGCTTTGGGAGTGTCCACGGATCTCTGCAAACTGAGACCAGGAACGTGGGGTGGTGGGTTTTGTTTCTCCGGGCAGAAGCCTTTGTCAGTACCAGGTAGGCCCTTGGTCCTTAAGGGCAGGCAGCCTGCTGGATTTCCACGAATATCAAGATGCCACCCAGGGACAAGCTGCCACCTGTGCCAACTCGGGCTGCTTTGAGAGTGCCCACGGAGCTCTGCAAACTGAGACCAGAACCGAGGGGTGCTTAGTTTTGTTTTCCCTGGGCAGAACCCTTTGTCACTACCAGGTAAGCCCTTGGCCTTTCGGGGCCGGCTGCCCGCTGGATTTCCACGAATATCAAGGTGCTGCCCAGGGACAAGTTGCCACCTGTGCCAACTCGGGCTGCTTTGAGAGTGCCCATGGAGCTCTGCAAATTGAGACCAGGAACATGCAGTGGTGGCTTTTGTTTCCACGGGCAGAAGCCTTTGTCAGTACCAGGCTGGCACTTGTTCCTTAGGGGTAGGCTGCTCTCTGGATTTCCACGAATATCAAGATGCCGCCCAGGGTCAAGCTGCCACCTGTGCCAACTCGGGATGCTTTGGGTGTGCCCATGGAACTCTTAAATCTGAAACCAGGAACGTGGGGTGGTGGGTTCTGTTTCCCCGGGCAGAAGTATTTGCAGTACCAGATACGCCCTCGGCGTTGCTTGGCCGGCAGCCTGCTGGATTTCCACGAATATCAAGATGCCATCCAGGGACAAGCTGCTACCTGTGCCAACTCGGGCTGCTTTGAGAGTGCCCACGGAGCTCTACAAACAGAAACCAGGAACATGGGGTGCTGAGTTTTATTTTCCCGGGCAGAAGCCTTTGTCAGTACCAGATAGGCCCTCTGCCCTTCGTTCTCGGCTGCCTGCTGCAGGATTTCCACGAATATCAAGATGCCGTCCAGGGACAAGCTGCCACCTGTGCCAACTTGGGCTGCTTAGAGAGTGCCCACGGAGCTCTGCAAACTGAAACCAGGACCTTGGGGTGCTTAGTTTTGTTTTCCCCGGGCAGAACCCTTCGTCACTACCAGGTAAGCCCTTGGCCCTTCAGGGCCGGCTGCCCGCTGGATTTCCACGAATATCAAGATGCCGCCGAGGGACAAGCTGCCACCTGTGCCAACTCGGGCTGCTTTGAGTGTGCCCATGGAACTCTTAAATCTGAAACCAGGAACGTTGGGTTGTGGGTTTTGTTTCCCCGGGCAGAAGCATTTGCAGTACCAGATAGGCCCTAGGCGTTGCTTGGCCGGCAGCCGGCTGGATTTCCACGAATATCAAGATGCCATCCAGGGACAAGCTGCTACCTGTGCCAACTCGGGCTGCTTTGAGAGTGCCCACGGAGCTCTGCAAACTGAGACCAGGAACGTGAGTTTGTATGTTTTATTTCCCCGGGCAGAAGCCTTTGTCAGTACCAGGCAGGCCCTCGTCCGTTAGGGGCAGGCTGGCAGCAGGATTTCCACGAATATCAAGATGCCGCCCAGGGACAAGCTGCCACCTGTGCCAACTCGGGCTGCTTAGAGTGTGCCCATGGAGCTCTGCAAACTGAGACCAGGAACGTGGGGTGGTGGGTTTTGTTTCCCCGGGCAGAAGCATTTGTCAGTACCAGGTAGGCCCTCGGCCCTTAGGGGCAGTCTGGCAGCAGGATTTCTACGAATATCAAGATGTTCCCCAGGGTCAAGCTGCCACCTGTGCCAACTCGGGCTACTTTGATTGTGCCCTGGCAGCAGGATTTCTACGAATATCAAGATGTTGCTACCCCAGGGTCAGCTCTGCTGCCACAGAAGCTGTGTACCAACTCGTAGGCTACAGGATTTGATTGTGCCCATGGAACTCTTAAATCTGCAAAAACCAGGAACGTGGGGGTTGTGGGTTTTGTTTCCCCCAGAAGGGCAGAAGCATTTGCAGTACCAGATACCTGGCAAACTCCCTCGGCCCTGCTTGGCAGGCAGCCCTGCTGGATTTCCACGAATATCAAGACCTGTGCCAACTGCCGCCCAGGGACAAGCTGCCAGCCTGTGCCAACTCAGGGGCTGCTATTGCCGCCCAGGGAGTGTGCCACTTTGGGAGTGTCCACGGATCTCTGCAAACTGAGACCAGGAACGTGGGGTGGTGGGTTTTGTTTCTCCGGGCAGAAGCCTTTGTCAGTACCAGGTAGGCCCTTGGTCCTTAAGGGCAGGCAGCCTGCTGGATTTCCACGAATATCAAGATGCCACCCAGGGACAAGCTGCCACCTGTGCCAACTCGGGCTGCTTTGAGAGTGCCCACGGAGCTCTGCAAACTGAGACCAGAACCGAGGGGTGCTTAGTTTTGTTTTCCCTGGGCAGAACCCTTTGTCACTACCAGGTAAGCCCTTGGCCTTTCGGGGCCGGCTGCCCGCTGGATTTCCACGAATATCAAGGTGCTGCCCAGGGACAAGTTGCCACCTGTGCCAACTCGGGCTGCTTTGAGAGTGCCCATGGAGCTCTGCAAATTGAGACCAGGAACATGCAGTGGTGGCTTTTGTTTCCACGGACAGAAGCCTTTGTCAGTACCAGGCTGGCACTTGTTCCTTAGGGGTAGGCTGCTCTCTGGATTTCCACGAATATCAAGATGCCGCCCAGGGTCAAGCTGCCACCTGTGCCAACTCGGGATGCTTTGGGTGTGCCCATTGAACTCTTAAATCTGAAACCAGGAACGTGGGGTGGTGGGTTCTGTTTCCCCGGGCAGAAGTATTTGCAGTACCAGATACGCCCTCGGCGTTGCTTGGCCGGCAGCCTGCTGGATTTCCACGAATATCAAGATGCCATCCAGGGACAAGCTGCTACCTGTGCCAACTCGGGCTGCTTTGAGAGTGCCCACGGAGCTCTACAAACAGAAACCAGGAACATGGGGTGCTGAGTTTTATTTTCCCGGGCAGAAGCCTTTGTCAGTACCAGATAGGCCCTCTGCCCTTCGTTCTCGGCTGCCTGCTGCAGGATTTCCACGAATATCAAGATGCCGCCCAGGGACAAGCTGCCACCTGTGCCAACTCGGGCTGCTTAGAGAGTGCCCACGGAGCTCTGCAAACTGAAACCAGGACCGAGGGGTGCTTAGTTTTGTTTTCCCTGGGCAGAACCCTTCATCACTACCAGGTAAGCCCTTGGCCCTTCGGGGCCGGCTGCCCGCTGGATTTCCACGAATATCAAGATGCCGCCGAGGGTCAAGCTGCCACCTGTGCCAACTCGGGCTGCTTTGAGTGTGCCCATGGAACTCTTAAATCTGAAACCAGGAACGTGGGGTTGTGGGTTTTGTTTCCCCGGGCAGAAGCATTTGCAGTACCAGATAGGCCCTCGGCCCTGCTTGGCCAGCAGCCTGCTGGATTTCCACGAATATCAAGATGCCGCCCAGGGACAAGCTGCCACCTGTGCCAACTCGGGCTGCTTTGAGTGTGCCCATGGAACTCTTAAATCTGAAACCAGGAACGTGGGGTTGTGGGTTTTGTTTCCCCGGGCAGAAGCATTTGCAGTACCAGATAGGCCCTAGGCGTTGCTTGGCCGGCAGCCGGCTGGATTTCCACGAATATCAAGATGCCATCCAGGGACAAGCTGCTACCTGTGCCAACTCGGGCTGCTTTGAGAGTGCCCACGGAGCTCTGCAAACTGAGACCAGGAACGTGAGTTTGTATGTTTTATTTCACCGGGCAGAAGCCTTTGTCAGTACCAGGCAGGCCCTCGGCCGTTAGGGGCAGGCTGGCAGCAGGATTTCAACGAATATCAAGATGCCACCCAGGGACAAGCTGCCACCTGTGCCAACTCGGGCTGCTTAGAGTGTGCCCATGGAGCTCTGCAAACTGAGACCAGGAACGTGGGGTGGTGGGTTTTGTTTCCCCGGGCAGAAGCCTTTGTCAGTACCAGGTAGGCCCTTGGTCCTTAAGGGCAGACTTGCTGCAGGATTTCCACGAATATCAAGATGCCGCCCAGGGACAAGCTGCCACCTGTGCCAACTCGGGCTACTTTGATTGTGCCCATGGAACTCTTAAATCTGAAACCAGGAACGTGGGGTTGTGGGTTTTGTTTCCCCGGGCAGAAGCATTTGCAGTACCAGATAGGCCCTCGGCCCTGCTTGGCAGGCAGCCTGCTGGATTTCCACGAATATCAAGATGCCGCCCAGGGACAAGCTGCTACCTGTGCCAACTCGGGCGGCTTTGAGAGTGCCCACTGAGCTCTGCAAACTGAGACCAGGAACGTGGGGTGGTGGGTTTTATTTCCCCGGGCAGAAGCATTTGTCAGTACCAGGTAGGCCCTCGGCCCTTTGGGGTAGGCTGGCAGCAGGATTTCCACGAATATCAAGATGCCATCCAGGGACAAGTTGCCACCTGTGCCAACTCGGGCTTCTTAGAGAGTGCGCACGGAGCTCTGCAAACTGAGACCAGGAACGTGGGGTTGTGGGTTTTATTTCCCCAGGCAGAAGCCTTTGTCTGTACCAGGCAGGCCCTTGTTCCTTAGGCGTAGGCTGCTCTCAGGATTTCCACGAATATCAGATG
>NW_024037469.1:656248-742576 GCF_015832195.1 Motacilla alba alba
AGCCTTTGTTCGTACCAGGTAGGCCCTCGGGCCTCCGGGGCCGGCGGGCTGCAGGATTTCCACGAATATCAAGATGCCGCCCAGGGACAAGCTGCCACCTGTGACAACTCAGGCTTCTTTGAGAGTACCCACGGAGCTCTGCAATCTGAGACCAGGAATTTGGGGTGCTGACTTTTCTTTCCCCGGGCAGAAGCATTTGCAGTTCCAGGTAGGCCCTTGGTCCTTAAGGGCAGGCAGCCTACAGGTTTCCACGAATATTAAGATGCCGCCCAGAGACAAGCTGCCACCTGTGGCAACTAGTGCTGCTTTGAGAGTGCCCACGGAGCTCTGAAAACTGAGACCAGGACCATGGGGTGCTGAGTTTTGTATTCTCGGGCAGAAGCCTTTGTTCGTACCAGGTAGGGCCTTTTTCCTAAGGGGCAGGCTGCTTTCTGGATTACCACGAATCTGAAAATGCCGCCCAGGGACAAGCTGCCTCCTGTGCCAACTTGGGCTGCTTTGAGAGTTCCCATGGTGCTCTGCAAACTGAGACCTGGAACGTCGGGTAGTGGGTTTTGTTTTGCTGGGCAGAAGACTTTCTCTATACTAGGTCGGCCCTCCACCCTTAGCATCTGGCTACCTGCTGGATTTCCACGAATATCAAAATGCCGCCCAGGGACAAGCTGCCACCTGTGGCAACTCAGGCTTTTTTGAGAGTGCCCATGGAGCTCTGCAAACAAAGCCCAGGACCCTGATGTGCTTTGTTTTGTTGCCTTGGGCAGAAGCCTTTATCAGTACCAGGTAGGCCCTCGGCCCTTCGTGGCCGGCAGCCTGCTGAATTTCCATGAATATCAAGATGCTGCCCAGGGACAAGCTGCCACCTGTGGCAACTCGGGCTGCTTTGAGTGTGCCCACGGAGCTCTTCAAACTGAGACCAGGGACGTGGGTTTATGGGTTTTGTTTCCCCGGGCAGAAGCCTTTGTCAGTACCAGGTAGGCCCTCGGCCCTTAGGGGCCGGCTGCTTGCTGGATTTCCGCGAATATCAAGATGCCGCCGAGGGACAAGCTGCCACCTGTGCCAACTCGGGCTGCTTTGAGAGTGCCCATGGAGCTTTGCAAACTGAGACCAGGAACGTGGGGTGCTGAGTTTTGTTTCCCCGGGCAGAAGCCTTTGTCACTACCAGGGAGGCCCTTGTTCCTTACGGGTAGGATTCCGGCTGGATTTCCACGAATATCAAGATGCCGCCCAGGGACAAGCTGCCACCTGTGCCAACTAGTGCTGCTTTGAGTATGCCCACGGAGCTCTGCAAACTGAGACCCGGGACGTGGGTTTATGGGTTTTGTTTCCCCGGGCAGAAGCCTTTGTCACTCCCAGGTAGGCCCTCGGCCCTAAGGGGCTGGCTGGCAGAAGGATTTCCACGAATATCAAGATGCCGCCCAGGGACAAGCTGCTACCTCTGCCAACTCGGGCTGCATTGAGAGTGCCCATGGAGCTCTGCAAACTGAGACCAGGAATGTGGGGTGCTGAGTTTTTGTCCCCAGGCAGAAGCCTTCGTCACTCCCAGGTAGGACCTAGGCCGTAAGGGGCCAGTTCCAGGCTGGATTCCCATGAATATCAAGATGCTGCCCAGGGACAAGCTGCCACCTGTGCCAACTCAGGCTGCTTTGAGAGTGCCCACGGAACTCTTCAAACTGAGACCAGAAACGTGGGGTGCTGAGTTTTGTTTTCCCAGGCAGTAGCCTTTGTGCGTACCAGGTAGCGCCTTGTTCCTATGGGGCAGGCTGCCTGCTGGATTTCCACGAATCTGAAGATGCCGCCCAGGGACAAGCTGCCTCCTGTGCTAACATGGGCTGCTTTGAGAGTTCCCATGAGGCTCTGCAAACTGAGACCTGGAACGTCGGGTAGTGGGTTTTGTTTTGCTGGGGAGAAGACTTTCTCTGTACTAGGTTGGCCCTCCACCCTTAGCGTCCGGCTACCTGCTGGATTTCCATGAATATCAAGATGCTGCCGAGGGACAAGCTGCCACCTGTGCCAACTTGGGCTGCTTTGAGAGTGCCCACGGAGCTCTGCAAACTGAGACCAGGAACGTGGACTGGTGAGTTTTGTTTTCCCAGGCAGAAGCATTTGTCAGTACCAGGTAGGCCCTTGATCCTCAGATATAGGCTGCCTGCTAGATTTCCACGAATATCAAGATGCCGCCCAGGGACAAGCTGCCACCTGTGGCAACTCGGGGGGCTTTGAGATTACCTATGGAGCTCTGCAAACTAAGGCTAAGACCCTGAGGTGCTGAATTTTGTTTTTCCAGGTTGAAGCCTTTGTCAATACCAGGTAGGACCTCGGCCCTTCGGGGCCGGCAGCCGGCTGGATTCCCATGAATATCAAGATGCCACCCAGGGACAAGCCGCCACCTGTGGCAACTCACGCTGCTTTGAGAGTGCCCATGGAGCTCTGCTAACTGAGAACTAGATCGTGCGGTTGCGGGTTTTGTTTCCCCGGGCAGAAGCCTTTGTCAGTACCAGATAGGCCCTCGGCCCAAAGGAGCCAGCTGCCGGCTGGATTTCCACGAATATCAAGATGCCGCCCAGGGTCAAGCTGCCACCTGTGCCATCTGGGGCTGCTATGAGAGTGCACATGGAGCTCTGCAAACTGAGACCCGGAACGTGTGGTGGTGGCTTTTGTTACCCCAGGGAGAAGCATTTGCAGTACCCGGTAGGCCCTTGTTCCTTAGGGGTAGGCTGCCGGCTGGATTCCCATGAATATCAAGATGCCGCCCAGGGACAAGCTGCCAGCTGTGCCAACTCGGGCTGCTTTGAGAGTGCTCATATAGCTCTGCAAACTGAGACCAGGAATGTGGGGTTCTGAGTTTTGTGTCTCTAGGCAGAAGCCTTTGTCACTCCCAGGTAGGACCTCGGCCCTAAGGGGTCGGTTCCAGGCTGGATTCCCATGAATATCAAGATGCTGCCCAGGGACAAGCTGCCACCTGTGGCAACTCAGGCTTCTCTGAGAGTACCCACGGAGCTCTGCAATCTGAGACCAGGAATTTGGGGTGCTGACTTTTCTTTCCCCGGGCAGAAGCATTTGCAGTACCAGGTAGGCCCTTGGTCCTTAAGGGCAGGCAGCCTACAGGTTTCCACGAATATTAAGATGCCGCCCAGAGACAAGCTGCCACCTGTGCCAACTCGGGCTGCTTTGAGAGTGCCCACGGAGCTCTGCAAACTGAGACCAGGACCGTGGGGTGCTGAGTTTTGTATTCTCGGGCAGAAGCCTTTGTTCGTACCAGGTAGGGCCTTTTTCCTAAGGGGCAGGCTGCCTTCTGGATTACCACGAATCTGAAAATGCCGCCCAGGGACAAGCTGCCTCCTGTGCCAACTTGGGCTGCTTTGAGAGTTCCCATGGAGCTCTGCAAACTGAGACCTGGAACGTCGGGTAGTGGGTTTTGTTTTGCTGGGCAGAAGACTTTCTCTATACTAGGTCGGCCCTCCACCCTTAGCATCTGGCTACCTGCTGGATTTCCACGAATATCAAAATGCCGCCCAGGGACAAGCTGCCACCTGTGGCAACTCGGGCTTTTTTGAGAGTGCCCATGGAGCTCTGCAAACAAAGCCCAGGACCCTGATGTGCTTTGTTTTGTTGCCTTGGGCAGAAGCCTTTATCAGTACCAGGTAGGCCCTCGGCCCTTCGTGGCCGGCAGCCTGCTGAATTTCCATGAATATCAAGATGCTGCCCAGGGACAAGCTGCCACCTGTGGCAACTCGGGCTGCTTTGAGAGTGCCCACGGAGCTCTGCAAACTGAGACCAGGGACGTGGGTTTATGGGTTTTGTTTCCCCGGGCAGAAGTCTTTGTCAGTACCAGGTAGGCCCTCGGCCCTTAGGGGCCGGCTGCTTGCTGGATTTCCGCGAATATCAAGATGCCGCCGAGGGACAAGCTGCCACCTGTGCCAACTCGGGCTGCTTTGAGAGTGCCCATGGAGCTCTGCAAACTGAGACCAGGAATGTGGGGTGCTGAGTTTTTTGTCCCCGGGCAGAAGCCTTTGTCACTACCAGGGAGGCCCTTGTTCCTTACGGGTAGGATTCCGGCTGGATTTCCACGAATATCAAGATGCCGCCCAGGGACAAGCTGCCACCTGTGCCAACTAGTGCTGCTTTGAGTATGCCCACGGAGCTCTGCAAACTGAGACCCGGGACGTGGGTTTATGGGTTTTGTTTCCCCGGGCAGAAGCCTTTGTCACTCCCAGGTAGGCCCTCGGCCCTAAGGGGCTGGCTGGCAGAAGGATTTCCACGAATATCAAGATGCCGCCCAGGGACAAGCTGCAACCTCTGCCAACTCGGGCTGCATTGAGAGTGCCCATGGAGCTCTGCAAACTGAGACCAGGAATGTGGGGTGCTGAGTTTTTTGTCCCCAGGCAGAAGCCTTCGTCACTCCCAGGTAGGACCTAGGCCGTAAGGGGCCAGTTCCAGGCTGGATTCCCATGAATATCAAGATGCTGCCCAGGGACAAGCTGCCACCTGTGCCAACTCAGGCTGCTTTGAGAGTGCCCACGGAACTCTTCAAACTGAGACCAGAAACGTGGGGTGCTGAGTTTTGTTTTCCCAGGCAGTAGCCTTTGTGCGTACCAGGTAGCGCCTTGTTCCTATGGGGCAGGCTGCCTGCTGGATTTCCACGAATCTGAAGATGCCGCCCAGGGACAAGCTGCCTCCTGTGCTAACATGGGCTGCTTTGAGAGTTCCCATGAGGCTCTGCAAACTGAGACCTGGAACGTCGGGTAGTGGGTTTTGTTTTGCTGGGGAGAAGACTTTCTCTGTACTAGGTTGGCCCTCCACCCTTAGCGTCCGGCTACCTGCTGGATTTCCATGAATATCAAGATGCTGCCGAGGGACAAGCTGCCACCTGTGCCAACTTGGGCTGCTTTGAGAGTGCCCACGGAGCTCTGCAAACTGAGACCAGGAACGTGGACTGGTGAGTTTTGTTTTCCCAGGCAGAAGCATTTGTCAGTACCAGGTAGGCCCTTGATCCTCAGATATAGGCTGCCTGCTAGATTTCCACGAATATCAAGATGCCGGCCAGGGACAAGCTGCCACCTGTGGCAACTCGGGGGGCTTTGAGATTACCTATGGAGCTCTGCAAACTAAGGCTAAGACCCTGAGGTGCTGAGTTTTTTTTTTCCAGGTTGAAGCCTTTGTCAATACCAGGTAGGCCCTCGGCCCTTCGGGGCCGGCAGCCGGCTGGATTCCCATGAATATCAAGATGCCACCCAGGGACAAGCCGCCACCTGTGGCAACTCACGCTGCTTTGAGAGTGCCCATGGAGCTCTGCTAACTGAGAACTAGATCGTGCGGTTGCGGGTTTTGTTTCCCCGGGCAGAAGCCTTTGTCAGTACCAGATAGGCCCTCGGCCCAAAGGAGCCAGCTGCCGGCTGGATTTCCACGAATATCAAGATGCCGCCCAGGGTCAAGCTGCCACCTGTGCCATCTGGGGCTGCTATGAGAGTGCACATGGAGCTCTGCAAACTGAGACCCGGAACGTGTGGTGGTGGCTTTTGTTACCCCAGGGAGAAGCATTTGCAGTACCCGGTAGGCCCTTGTTCCTTAGGGGTAGGCTGCCGGCTGGATTCCCATGAATATCAAGATGCCGCCCAGGGACAAGCTGCCACCTGTGCCAACTCGGGCTGCTTTGAGAGTGCTCATATAGCTCTGCAAACTGAGACCAGGAATGTGGGGTTCTGAGTTTTGTGTCTCTAGGCAGAAGCCTTTGTCACTCCCAGGTAGGACCTCGGCCCTAAGGGGTCGGTTCCAGGCTGGATTCCCATGAATATCAAGATGCTGCCCAGGGACAAGCTGCCACCTGTGGCAACTCAGGCTTCTTTGAGAGTACCCACGGAGCTCTGCAATCTGAGACCAGGAATTTGGGGTGCTGACTTTTCTTTCCCCGGGCAGAAGCATTTGCAGTACCAGGTAGGCCCTTGGTCCTTAAGGGCAGGCAGCCTACAGGTTTCCACGAATATTAAGATGCCGCCCAGAGACAAGCTGCCACCTGTGGCAACTAGTGCTGCTTTGAAAGTGCCCACGGAGCTCTGCAAACTGAGACCAGGACCGTGGGGTGCTGAGTTTTGTATTCTCGGGCAGAAGCCTTTGTTCGTACCAGGTAGGGCCTTTTTCCAAAGGGGCAGGCTGCCTTCTGGATTTCCACGAATCTGAAAATGCCGCCCAGGGACAAGCTGCCTCCTGTGCCAACTTGGGCTGCTTTGAGAGTTCCCATGGAGCTCTGCAAACTGAGACCTGGAACGTCGGGTAGTGGGTTTTGTTTTGCTGGGCAGAAGACTTTCTCTATACTAGGTCGGCCCTCCACCCTTAGCATCTGGCTACCTGCTGGATTTCCACGAATATCAAAATGCCGCCCAGGGACAAGCTGCCACCTGTGGCAACTCGGGCTTTTTTGAGAGTGCCCATGGAGCTCTGCAAACAAAGCCCAGGACCCTGATGTGCTTTGTTTTGTTGCCTTGGGCAGAAGCCTTTATCAGTACCAGGTAGGCCCTCGGCCCTTCGTGGCCGGCAGCCTGCTGAATTTCCATGAATATCAAGATGCTGCCCAGGGACAAGCTGCCACCTGTGGCAACTCGGGCTGCTTTGAGAGTGCCCACGGAGCTCTTCAAACTGAGACCAGGGACGTGGGTTTATGGGTTTTGTTTCCCCGGGCAGAAGCCTTTGTCAGTACCAGGTAGGCCCTCGGCCCTTAGGGGCCGGCTGCTTGCTGGATTTCCGCGAATATCAAGATGCCGCCGAGGGACAAGCTGCCACCTGTGCCAACTCGGGCTGCTTTGAGAGTGCCCATGGAGCTCTGCAAACTGAGACCAGGAATGTGGGGTGCTGAGTTTTTTGTCCCAAGGCAGAAGCCTTTGTCACTACCAGGGAGGCCCTTGTTCCTTACGGGTAGGATTCCGGCTGGATTTCCACGAATATCAAGATGCCGCCCAGGGACAAGCTGCCACCTGTGCCAACTAGTGCTGCTTTGAGTATGCCCACGGAGCTCTGCAAACTGAGACCCGGGACGTGGGTTTATGGGTTTTGTTTCCCCGGGCAGAAGCCTTTGTCACTCCCAGGTAGGCCCTCGGCCCTAAGGGGCTGGCTGGCAGAAGGATTTCCACGAATATCAAGATGCCGCCCAGGGACAAGCTGCTACCTCTGCCAACTCGGGCTGCATTGAGAGTGCCCATGGAGCTCTGCAAACTGAGACCAGGAATGTGGGGTGCTGAGTTTTTGTCCCCAGGCAGAAGCCTTCGTCACTCCCAGGTAGGACCTAGGCCGTAAGGGGCCAGTTCCAGGCTGGATTCCCATGAATATCAAGATGCTGCCCAGGGACAAGCTGCCACCTGTGCCAACTCAGGCTGCTTTGAGAGTGCCCACGGAACTCTTCAAACTGAGACCAGAAACGTGGGGTGCTGAGTTTTGTTTTCCCAGGCAGTAGCCTTTGTGCGTACCAGGTAGCGCCTTGTTCCTATGGGGCAGGCTGCCTGCTGGATTTCCACGAATCTGAAGATGCCGCCCAGGGACAAGCTGCCTCCTGTGCTAACATGGGCTGCTTTGAGAGTTCCCATGAGGCTCTGCAAACTGAGACCTGGAACGTCGGGTAGTGGGTTTTGTTTTGCTGGGGAGAAGACTTTCTCTGTACTAGGTTGGCCCTCCACCCTTAGCGTCCGGCTACCTGCTGGATTTCCATGAATATCAAGATGCTGCCGAGGGACAAGCTGCCACCTGTGCCAACTTGGGCTGCTTTGAGAGTGCCCACGGAGCTCTGCAAACTGAGACCAGGAACGTGGACTGGTGAGTTTTGTTTTCCCAGGCAGAAGCATTTGTCAGTACCAGGTAGGCCCTTGATCCTCAGATATAGGCTGCCTGCTAGATTTCCACGAATATCAAGATGCCGCCCAGGGACAAGCTGCCACCTGTGGCAACTCGGGGGGCTTTGAGATTACCTATGGAGCTCTGCAAACTAAGGCTAAGACCCTGAGGTGCTGAGTTTTGTTTTTCCAGGTTGAAGCCTTTGTCAATACCAGGTAGGACCTCGGCCCTTCGGGGCCGGCAGCCGGCTGGATTCCCATGAATATCAAGATGCCACCCAGGGACAAGCCGCCACCTGTGGCAACTCACGCTGCTTTGAGAGTGCCCATGGAGCTCTGCTAACTGAGAACTAGATCGTGCGGTTGCGGGTTTTGTTTCCCCGGGCAGAAGCCTTTGTCAGTACCAGATAGGCCCTCGGCCCAAAGGAGCCAGCTGCCGGCTGGATTTCCACGAATATCAAGATGCCGCCCAGGGTCAAGCTGCAACCTCTGCCATCTGGGGCTGCTATGAGAGTGCACATGGAGCTCTGCAAACTGAGACCCGGAACGTGTGGTGGTGGCTTTTGTTACCCCAGGGAGAAGCATTTGCAGTACCCGGTAGGCCCTTGTTCCTTAGGGGTAGGCTGCCGGCTGGATTCCCATGAATATCAAGATGCCGCCCAGGGACAAGCTGCCAGCTGTGCCAACTCGGGCTGCTTTGAGAGTGCTCATATAGCTCTGCAAACTGAGACCAGGAATGTGGGGTTCTGAGTTTTGTGTCTCTAGGCAGAAGCCTTTGTCACTCCCAGGTAGGACCTCGGCCCTAAGGGGTCGGTTCCAGGCTGGATTCCCATGAATATCAAGATGCTGCCCAGGGACAAGCTGCCACCTGTGGCAACTCGGGCTGCTTTGAGAGTGCCCACGGAGCTCTGCAAACTGAGACCAGGACCGTGGGGTGCTGAGTTTTGTATTCTCGGGCAGAAGCCTTTGTTCGTACCAGGTAGGGCCTTTTTCCTAAGGGGCAGGCTGCCTTCTGGATTACCACGAATCTGAAAATGCCGCCCAGGGACAAGCTGCCTCCTGTGCCAACTTGGGCTGCTTTGAGAGTTCCCATGGAGCTCTGCAAACTGAGACCTGGAACGTCGGGTAGTGGGTTTTGTTTTGCTGGGCAGAAGACTTTCTCTATACTAGGTCGGCCCTCCACCCTTAGCATCTGGCTACCTGCTGGATTTCCACGAATATCAAAATGCCGCCCAGGGACAAGCTGCCACCTGTGGCAACTCGGGCTTTTTTGAGAGTGCCCATGGAGCTCTGCAAACAAAGCCCAGGACCCTGATGTGCTTTGTTTTGTTGCCTTGGGCAGAAGCCTTTATCAGTACCAGGTAGGCCCTCGGCCCTTCGTGGCCGGCAGCCTGCTGAATTTCCATGAATATCAAGATGCTGCCCAGGGACAAGCTGCCACCTGTGGCAACTCGGGCTGCTTTGAGAGTGCCCACGGAGCTCTGCAAACTGAGACCAGGGACGTGGGTTTATGGGTTTTGTTTCCCCGGGCAGAAGCCTTTGTCAGTACCAGGTAGGCCCTCGGCCCTTAGGGGCCGGCTGCTTGCTGGATTTCCGCGAATATCAAGATGCCGCCGAGGGACAAGCTGCCACCTGTGCCAACTCGGGCTGCTTTGAGAGTGCCCATGGAGCTCTGCAAACTGAGACCAGGAATGTGGGGTGCTGAGTTTTTTGTCCCCGGGCAGAAGCCTTTGTCACTACCAGGGAGGCCCTTGTTCCTTACGGGTAGGATTCCGGCTGGATTTCCACGAATATCAAGATGCCGCCCAGGGACAAGCTGCCACCTGTGCCAACTAGTGCTGCTTTGAGTATGCCCACGGAGCTCTGCAAACTGAGACCCGGGACGTGGGTTTATGGGTTTTGTTTCCCCGGGCAGAAGCCTTTGTCACTCCCAGGTAGGCCCTCGGCCCTAAGGGGCTGGCTGGCAGAAGGATTTCCACGAATATCAAGATGCCGCCCAGGGACAAGCTGCAACCTCTGCCAACTCGGGCTGCATTGAGAGTGCCCATGGAGCTCTGCAAACTGAGACCAGGAATGTGGGGTGCTGAGTTTTTTGTCCCCAGGCAGAAGCCTTCGTCACTCCCAGGTAGGACCTAGGCCGTAAGGGGCCAGTTCCAGGCTGGATTCCCATGAATATCAAGATGCTGCCCAGGGACAAGCTGCCACCTGTGCCAACTCAGGCTGCTTTGAGAGTGCCCACGGAACTCTTCAAACTGAGACCAGAAACGTGGGGTGCTGAGTTTTGTTTTCCCAGGCAGTAGCCTTTGTGCGTACCAGGTAGCGCCTTGTTCCTATGGGGCAGGCTGCCTGCTGGATTTCCACGAATCTGAAGATGCCGCCCAGGGACAAGCTGCCTCCTGTGCTAACATGGGCTGCTTTGAGAGTTCCCATGAGGCTCTGCAAACTGAGACCTGGAACGTCGGGTAGTGGGTTTTGTTTTGCTGGGGAGAAGACTTTCTCTGTACTAGGTTGGCCCTCCACCCTTAGCGTCCGGCTACCTGCTGGATTTCCATGAATATCAAGATGCTGCCGAGGGACAAGCTGCCACCTGTGCCAACTTGGGCTGCTTTGAGAGTGCCCACGGAGCTCTGCAAACTGAGACCAGGAACGTGGACTGGTGAGTTTTGTTTTCCCAGGCAGAAGCATTTGTCAGTACCAGGTAGGCCCTTGATCCTCAGATATAGGCTGCCTGCTAGATTTCCACGAATATCAAGATGCCGCCCAGGGACAAGCTGCCACCTGTGGCAACTCGGGGGGCTTTGAGATTACCTATGGAGCTCTGCAAACTAAGGCTAAGACCCTGAGGTGCTGAGTTTTGTTTTTCCAGGTTGAAGCCTTTGTCAATACCAGGTAGGACCTCGGCCCTTCGGGGCCGGCAGCCGGCTGGATTCCCATGAATATCAAGATGCCACCCAGGGACAAGCCGCCACCTGTGGCAACTCACGCTGCTTTGAGAGTGCCCATGGAGCTCTGCTAACTGAGAACTAGATCGTGCGGTTGCGGGTTTTGTTTCCCCGGGCAGAAGCCTTTGTCAGTACCAGATAGGCCCTCGGCCCAAAGGAGCCAGCTGCCGGCTGGATTTCCACGAATATCAAGATGCCGCCCAGGGTCAAGCTGCCACCTGTGCCATCTGGGGCTGCTATGAGAGTGCACATGGAGCTCTGCAAACTGAGACCCGGAACGTGTGGTGGTGGCTTTTGTTACCCCAGGGAGAAGCATTTGCAGTACCCGGTAGGCCCTTGTTCCTTAGGGGTAGGCTGCCGGCTGGATTCCCATGAATATCAAGATGCCGCCCAGGGACAAGCTGCCACCTGTGCCAACTCGGGCTGCTTTGAGAGTGCTCATATAGCTCTGCAAACTGAGACCAGGAATGTGGGGTTCTGAGTTTTGTGTCTCTAGGCAGAAGCCTTTGTCACTCCCAGGTAGGACCTCGGCCCTAAGGGGTCGGTTCCAGGCTGGATTCCCATGAATATCAAGATGCTGCCCAGGGACAAGCTGCCACCTGTGGCAACTCAGGCTTCTTTGAGAGTACCCACGGAGCTCTGCAATCTGAGACCAGGAATTTGGGGTGCTGACTTTTCTTTCCCCGGGCAGAAGCATTTGCAGTACCAGGTAGGCCCTTGGTCCTTAAGGGCAGGCAGCCTACAGGTTTCCACGAATATTAAGATGCCGCCCAGAGACAAGCTGCCACCTGTGGCAACTAGTGCTGCTTTGAAAGTGCCCACGGAGCTCTGCAAACTGAGACCAGGACCGTGGGGTGCTGAGTTTTGTATTCTCGGGCAGAAGCCTTTGTTCGTACCAGGTAGGGCCTTTTTCCAAAGGGGCAGGCTGCCTTCTGGATTTCCACGAATCTGAAAATGCCGCCCAGGGACAAGCTGCCTCCTGTGCCAACTTGGGCTGCTTTGAGAGTTCCCATGGAGCTCTGCAAACTGAGACCTGGAACGTCGGGTAGTGGGTTTTGTTTTGCTGGGCAGAAGACTTTCTCTATACTAGGTCGGCCCTCCACCCTTAGCATCTGGCTACCTGCTGGATTTCCACGAATATCAAAATGCCGCCCAGGGACAAGCTGCCACCTGTGGCAACTCGGGCTTTTTTGAGAGTGCCCATGGAGCTCTGCAAACAAAGCCCAGGACCCTGATGTGCTTTGTTTTGTTGCCTTGGGCAGAAGCCTTTATCAGTACCAGGTAGGCCCTCGGCCCTTCGTGGCCGGCAGCCTGCTGAATTTCCATGAATATCAAGATGCTGCCCAGGGACAAGCTGCCACCTGTGGCAACTCGGGCTGCTTTGAGAGTGCCCACGGAGCTCTTCAAACTGAGACCAGGGACGTGGGTTTATGGGTTTTGTTTCCCCGGGCAGAAGCCTTTGTCAGTACCAGGTAGGCCCTCGGCCCTTAGGGGCCGGCTGCTTGCTGGATTTCCGCGAATATCAAGATGCCGCCGAGGGACAAGCTGCCACCTGTGCCAACTCGGGCTGCTTTGAGAGTGCCCATGGAGCTCTGCAAACTGAGACCAGGAATGTGGGGTGCTGAGTTTTTTGTCCCAAGGCAGAAGCCTTTGTCACTACCAGGGAGGCCCTTGTTCCTTACGGGTAGGATTCCGGCTGGATTTCCACGAATATCAAGATGCCGCCCAGGGACAAGCTGCCACCTGTGCCAACTAGTGCTGCTTTGAGTATGCCCACGGAGCTCTGCAAACTGAGACCCGGGACGTGGGTTTATGGGTTTTGTTTCCCCGGGCAGAAGCCTTTGTCACTCCCAGGTAGGCCCTCGGCCCTAAGGGGCTGGCTGGCAGAAGGATTTCCACAAATATCAAGATGCCGCCCAGGGACAAGCTGCAACCTCTGCCAACTCGGGCTGCATTGAGAGTGCCCATGGAGCTCTGCAAACTGAGACCAGGAATGTGGGGTGCTGAGTTTTTTGTCCCCAGGCAGAAGCCTTCGTCACTCCCAGGTAGGACCTAGGCCGTAAGGGGCCAGTTCCAGGCTGGATTCCCATGAATATCAAGATGCTGCCCAGGGACAAGCTGCCACCTGTGCCAACTCAGGCTGCTTTGAGAGTGCCCACGGAACTCTTCAAACTGAGACCAGAAACGTGGGGTGCTGAGTTTTGTTTTCCCAGGCAGTAGCCTTTGTGCGTACCAGGTAGCGCCTTGTTCCTATGGGGCAGGCTGCCTGCTGGATTTCCACGAATCTGAAGATGCCGCCCAGGGACAAGCTGCCTCCTGTGCTAACATGGGCTGCTTTGAGAGTTCCCATGAGGCTCTGCAAACTGAGACCTGGAACGTCGGGTAGTGGGTTTTGTTTTGCTGGGGAGAAGACTTTCTCTGTACTAGGTTGGCCCTCCACCCTTAGCGTCCGGCTACCTGCTGGATTTCCATGAATATCAAGATGCTGCCGAGGGACAAGCTGCCACCTGTGCCAACTCGGGCTGCTTTGAGAGTGCCCACGGAGCTCTGCAAACTGAGACCAGGAACGTGGACTGGTGAGTTTTGTTTTCCCAGGCAGAAGCATTTGTCAGTACCAGGTAGGCCCTTGATCCTCAGATATAGGCTGCCTGCTAGATTTCCACGAATATCAAGATGCCGCCCAGGGACAAGCTGCCACCTGTGGCAACTCGGGGGGCTTTGAGATTACCTATGGAGCTCTGCAAACTAAGGCTAAGACCCTGAGGTGCTGAGTTTTTTTTTTCCAGGTTGAAGCCTTTGTCAATACCAGGTAGGACCTCGGCCCTTCGGGGCCGGCAGCCGGCTGGATTCCCATGAATATCAAGATGCCACCCAGGGACAAGCCGCCACCTGTGGCAACTCACGCTGCTTTGAGAGTGCCCATGGAGCTCTGCTAACTGAGAACTAGATCGTGCGGTTGCGGGTTTTGTTTCCCCGGGCAGAAGCCTTTGTCAGTACCAGATAGGCCCTCGGCCCAAAGGAGCCAGCTGCCGGCTGGATTTCCACGAATATCAAGATGCCGCCCAGGGTCAAGCTGCCACCTGTGCCATCTGGGGCTGCTATGAGAGTGCACATGGAGCTCTGCAAACTGAGACCCGGAACGTGTGGTGGTGGCTTTTGTTACCCCAGGGAGAAGCATTTGCAGTACCCGGTAGGCCCTTGTTCCTTAGGGGTAGGCTGCCGGCTGGATTCCCATGAATATCAAGATGCCGCCCAGGGACAAGCTGCCACCTGTGCCAACTCGGGCTGCTTTGAGAGTGCTCATATAGCTCTGCAAACTGAGACCAGGAATGTGGGGTTCTGAGTTTTGTGTCTCTAGGCAGAAGCCTTTGTCACTCCCAGGTAGGACCTCGGCCCTAAGGGGTCGGTTCCAGGCTGGATTCCCATGAATATCAAGATGCTGCCCAGGGACAAGCTGCCACCTGTGGCAACTCAGGCTTCTTTGAGAGTACCCACGGAGCTCTGCAATCTGAGACCAGGAATTTGGGGTGCTGACTTTTCTTTCCCCGGGCAGAAGCATTTGCAGTACCAGGTAGGCCCTTGGTCCTTAAGGGCAGGCAGCCTACAGGTTTCCACGAATATTAAGATGCCGCCCAGAGACAAGCTGCCACCTGTGGCAACTAGTGCTGCTTTGAAAGTGCCCACGGAGCTCTGCAAACTGAGACCAGGACCGTGGGGTGCTGAGTTTTGTATTCTCGGGCAGAAGCCTTTGTTCGTACCAGGTAGGGCCTTTTTCCAAAGGGGCAGGCTGCCTTCTGGATTTCCACGAATCTGAAAATTTCGCCCAGGGACAAGCTGCCTCCTGTGCCAACTTGGGCTGCTTTGAGAGTTCCCATGGAGCTCTGCAAACTGAGACCTGGAACGTCGGGTAGTGGGTTTTGTTTTGCTGGGCAGAAGACTTTCTCTATACTAGGTCGGCCCTCCACCCTTAGCATCTGGCTACCTGCTGGATTTCCACGAATATCAAAATGCCGCCCAGGGACAAGCTGCCACCTGTGGCTACTCGGGCTTTTTTGAGAGTGCCCATGGAGCTCTGCAAACAAAACCCAGGACCCTGATGTGCTTTGTTTTGTTGCCTTGGGCAGAAGCCTTTATCAGTACCAGGTAGGCCCTCGGCCCTTCGTGGCCGGCAGCCTGCTGAATTTCCATGAATATCAAGATGCTGCCCAGGGACAAGCTGCCACCTGTGGCAACTCGGGCTGCTTTGAGTGTGCCCACGGAGCTCTTCAAACTGAGACCAGGGACGTGGGTTTATGGGTTTTGTTTCCCCGGGCAGAAGCCTTTGTCAGTACCAGGTAGGCCCTCGGCCCTTAGGGGCCGGCAGCTTGCTGGATTTCCGCGAATATCAAGATGCCGCCGAGGGAAAAACTGCCACCTGTGCCAACTCGGGCTGCTTTGAGAGTGCCCATGGAGCTTTGCAAACTGAGACCAGGAACGTGGGGTGCTGAGTTTTGTTTCCCCGGGCAGAAGCCTTTGTCACTACCAGGGAGGCCCTTGTTCCTTACGGGTAGGATTCCGGCTGGATTTCCACGAATATCAAGATGCCGCCCAGGGACAAGCTGCCACCTGTGCCAACTAGTGCTGCTTTGAGTATGCCCACGGAGCTCTGCAAACTGAGACCCGGGACGTGGGTTTATGGGTTTTGTTTCCCCGGGCAGAAGCCTTTGTCACTCCCAGGTAGGCCCTCGGCCCTAAGGGGCTGGCTGGCAGAAGGATTTCCACAAATATCAAGATGCCGCCCAGGGACAAGCTGCAACCTCTGCCAACTCGGGCTGCATTGAGAGTGCCCATGGAGCTCTGCAAACTGAGACCAGGAATGTGGGGTGCTGAGTTTTTTGTCCCCAGGCAGAAGCCTTCGTCACTCCCAGGTAGGACCTAGGCCGTAAGGGGCCAGTTCCAGGCTGGATTCCCATGAATATCAAGATGCTGCCCAGGGACAAGCTGCCACCTGTGCCAACTCAGGCTGCTTTGAGAGTGCCCACGGAACTCTTCAAACTGAGACCAGAAACGTGGGGTGCTGAGTTTTGTTTTCCAGGGCAGAAGCCTTTGTCAGTACCAGGTAGGCCCTCGGCCCTTAGGGGCAGGTGGGCAGCATGATTTCCACGAATATCAAGATGCCGCCCAGGGAAAAGTTGCCGCCTGTGCCAACTCGGGCTGCTTTGAGAGTGCCCACGGAGCTCTGCAAACTGAGACCAGGAACGTGGGGTGCTGGGTTTTGTTTCCCCGGGCAGAAGCATTTGCAGTACCAGGTAGGCCCTTGGTCCTTAAGGGTAGGCTGCCTTCTGGATTTCCACGAATATCAAGATGCCGCCTAGGGACAAGCTGCCTCCTGTGCTAACTTGGGCTGCTTTGAGAGTTCCCATGAGGCTCTGCAAACTGAGACCAGGAACGCCGGGTAGTGGGTTTTGTTTTGCTGGGCAGACGACTTTCTCTGTACTAGGTTGGCCCTCCACCCTTAGCGTCCAGCTACCTGCTGGATTTCCACGAATATCAAGATGCCGCCCAGGGACAAGCTGCCACCTGTGCCAATGTGGGCTGCTTTGAGAGTGCCCACAGAGCTCTGCAAACTGAGACCAGGAACGTGGACTGTTGAGTTTTGTTTTCCCAGGCAGAAGCCTTTGTCTGTACCAGGTAGGACCTCGGCCCTCAGGGGTAGGCTGCCGGCTGGATTTCCACGAATATCAAGATGCCGCCCAGGGACAAGTTGCTACATGTGCCAACTTGGGCTGCTTTGAGAGTGCCCATGGAGCTCTACAAACTGAGACTAGGAACGTGGGGTCGTGAATTTTGTTTTCCCGGGCAGAAGACTTTGTCAGTAGCAGGTAGGCCCTCGGCCCTTAGGGGCAGGTGAGCAGCAGGATTTCCACGAATATCAAGATGCCGCCCAGGGACAAGCTGCCACCTGTGCATATTTGGGCTGCTTTGAGAGTGCCCACGGAGCTCTGCAAACTGAGACCAGAAACGTCGGGTAGTGGGTTTTCTTTCCCCGGGAAGAAGCCTTTGTCCGTACCAGGTAGGCCCTTGTTCCTTAGGGGTAGGCTGCTGTATGGATTTCCACGAATATCAAGAGGTAGCCCAGGGACAAGCTGCCACCTGTGCCAACTCGGGCTGCTTTGAGAGTGCCCATGGAGCTCTGCAACCAGACACCAGGAACATGGGATGGTGGGTTTTGTTTTTCCGGGTCAGCAGCCTTTGTCACTACCAGGTAGGCCCTTGGGCCTTTGGGGCAGTCTGCCGGCTGGATTTCCACGAATATCAAGATGCCGCCCAGGGACAAGCTGCCACCTGTGCCAACTCGGGCTGCTTTAAGAGTGCCCATGGAGCTCTGCAAACTGAGACCAGGAACGTGGAGTGGTGGGTTTTGCATTTATGGGCAGAAGCCTTTGTTCGTACCAGGTAGGCTCTCGGGCCTCCGGGGCCGGCGGGCTGCAGGATTTCCACGAATATCAAGATGCCGCCCAGGGACAAGCTGCCGCCTGTGCCAACTCGGGCTGCTTTGAGAATGCCCATGGAGCTCTCCATACTGAGACCAGGAACGTGCGGTGGTGGCTTGTATTTCCCCAGGGAGAAGCATTTGCCAGTACCAGGTAGGCCCTTGGCCCTTCGTGGCCGGGAGCCCTCTGGATTTCCACGAATATCAAGATGCCGTCCAGGGACAAGTTGCCACCTATGCCAACTGGGGCTGCTTTGTGAGTGCCCACGGAGCTCTGCAAACTGAGACCAGGACCGTGGGGTGCTGAGTTTTGTATTCTCGGGCAGAAGCCTTTGTTCGTACCAGGTAGGGCCTTTTTCCTAAGGGGCAGGCTGCCTTCTGGATTTCCACGAATCTGAAAATGCCGCCCAGGGACAAGCTGCCTCCTCTGCCAACTTGGGCTGCTTTGAGAGTTCCCATGGAGCTCTGCAAACTGAGACCTGGAACGTCGGGTAGTGGGTTTTGTTTTGCTGGGCAGAAGACTTTCTCTATACTAGGTCGGCCCTCCACCCTTAGCATCTGGCTACCTGCTGGATTTCCACGAATATCAAAATGCCGCCCAGGGACAAGCTGCCACCTGTGGCAACTCGGGCTTTTTTGAGAGTGCCCATGGAGCTCTGCAAACAAAACCCAGGACCCTGATGTGCTTTGTTTTGTTGCCTTGGGCAGAAGCCTTTATCAGTACCAGGTAGGCCCTCGGCCCTTCGTGGCCGGCAGCCTGCTGAATTTCCATGAATATCAAGATGCTGCCCAGGGACAAGCTGCCACCTGTGGCAACTCGGGCTGCTTTGAGTGTGCCCACGGAGCTCTTCAAACTGAGACCAGGGACGTGGGTTTATGGGTTTTGTTTCCCCGGGCAGAAGCCTTTGTCAGTACCAGGTAGGCCCTCGGCCCTTAGGGGCCGGCTGCTTGCTGGATTTCCGCGAATATCAAGATGCCGCCGAGGGACAAGCTGCCACCTGTGCCAACTCGGGCTGCTTTGAGAGTGCCCATGGAGCTTTGCAAACTGAGACCAGGAACGTGGGGTGCTGAGTTTTGTTTCCCCGGGCAGAAGCCTTTGTCACTACCAGGGAGGCCCTTGTTCCTTACGGGTAGGATTCCGGCTGGATTTCCACGAATATCAAGATGCCGCCCAGGGACAAGCTGCCACCTGTGCCAACTAGTGCTGCTTTGAGTATGCCCACGGAGCTCTGCAAACTGAGACCCGGGACGTGGGTTTATGGGTTTTGTTTCCCCGGGCAGAAGCCTTTGTCACTCCCAGGTAGGCCCTCGGCCCTAAGGGGCTGGCTGGCAGAAGGATTTCCACAAATATCAAGATGCCGCCCAGGGACAAGCTGCAACCTCTGCCAACTTGGGCTGCTTTGTGAGTGCTCATGGAGCTCTGCAAACTGAGACCAGGAATGTGGGGTGCTGAGTTTTTTATCCCCAGGCAGAAGCCTTCGTCACTCCCAGGTAGGACCTAGGCCGTAAGGGGCCAGTTCCAGGCTGGATTCCCATGAATATCAAGATGCTGCCCAGGGACAAGCTGCCACCTGTGCCAACTCAGGCTGCTTTGAGAGTGCCCACGGAACTCTTCAAACTGAGACCAGAAACGTGGGGTGCTGAGTTTTGTTTTCCAGGGCAGAAGCCTTTGTCAGTACCAGGTAGGCCCTCGGCCCTTAGGGGCAGGTGGGCAGCATGATTTCCACGAATATCAAGATGCCGCCCAGGGAAAAGTTGCCGCCTGTGCCAACTCGGGCTGCTTTGAGAGTTGCCACGGAGCTCTGCAAACTGAGACCAGGAACGTGGGGTGCTGGGTTTTGTTTCCCCGGGCAGAAGCATTTGCAGTACCAGGTAGGCCCTTGGTCCTTAAGGGTAGGCTGCCTTCTGGATTTCCACGAATATCAAGATGCCGCCTAGGGACAAGCTGCCTCCTGTGCTAACTTGGGCTGCTTTGAGAGTTCCCATGAGGCTCTGCAAACTGAGACCAGGAACGCCGGGTAGTGGGTTTTGTTTTGCTGGGCAGACGACTTTCTCTGTACTAGGTTGGCCCTCCACCCTTAGCGTCCAGCTACCTGCTGGATTTCCACGAATATCAAGATGCCGCCCAGGGACAAGCTGCCACCTGTGCCAATGTGGGCTGCTTTGAGAGTGCCCACAGAGCTCTGCAAACTGAGACCAGGAACGTGGACTGGTGAGTTTTGTTTTCCCGGGCAGAAGCCTTTGTCTGTACCAGGTAGGACCTCGGCCCTCAGGGGTAGGCTGCCGGCTGGATTTCCACGAATATCAAGATGCCGCCCAGGGACAATTTGCTACATGTGCCAACTTGGGCTGCTTTGAGAGTGCCCATGGAGCTCTACAAACTGAGACTAGGAACGTGGGGTCGTGAATTTTGTTTTCCCGGGCAGAAGACTTTGTCAGTAGCAGGTAGGCCCTCGGCCCTTAGGGGCAGGTGAGCAGCAGGATTTCCACGAATATCAAGATGCCGCCCAGGGACAAGCTGCCACCTGTGCATATTTGGGCTGCTTTGAGAGTGCCCACGGAGCTCTGCAAACTGAGACCAGAAACGTCGGGTAGTGGGTTTTCTTTCCCCGGGAAGAAGCCTTTGTCCGTACCAGGTAGGCCCTTGTTCCTTAGGGGTAGGCTGCTGTATGGATTTCCACGAATATCAAGAGGTAGCCCAGGGACAAGCTGCCACCTGTGCCAACTCGGGCTGCTTTGAGAGTGCCCATGGAGCTCTGCAACCAGACACCAGGAACATGGGATGGTGGGTTTTGTTTTTCCGGGTCAGCAGCCTTTGTCACTACCAGGTAGGCCCTTGGGCCTTTGGGGCAGTCTGCCGGCTGGATTTCCACGAATATCAAGATGCCGCCCAGGGACAAGCTGCCACCTGTGCCAACTCGGGCTGCTTTAAGAGTGCCCATGGAGCTCTGCAAACTGAGACCAGGAACGTGGAGTGGTGGGTTTTGCATTTATGGGCAGAAGCCTTTGTTCGTACCAGGTAGGCTCTCGGGCCTCCGGGGCCGGCGGGCTGCAGGATTTCCACGAATATCAAGATGCCGCCCAGGGACAAGCTGCCGCCTGTGCCAACTCGGGCTGCTTTGAGAATGCCCATGGAGCTCTCCATACTGAGACCAGGAACGTGCGGTGGTGGCTTGTATTTCCCCAGGGAGAAGCATTTGCCAGTACCAGGTAGGCCCTTGGCCCTTCGTGGCCGGGAGCCCTCTGGATTTCCACGAATATCAAGATGCCGTCCAGGGACAAGTTGCCACCTATGCCAACTGGGGCTGCTTTGTGAGTGCCCACGGAGCTCTGCAAACTGAGACCAGGAACGTGAGGTGCTGAGTTTTGTTTCCCCGGGCAGAAGCCTTTGTCACTACCAGGTAGGCCCTTGTTCCTTACGGGTAGGCTGCCGGCTGGATTTCCACGAATATCAAGATGCTGCCAAGGGACAAGCTGCCACCTGTGCCAACTCGGGCTGCTTTGAGAGTGCTCATGGAGCTCTGCAAACTGAGACCAGGAACGTTAGTTTGTGGGTTTGGTTTTTCCGGGCAGAATCCTTTGCCAGGACCAGGTAGGCCCTCAGCCATTCCGGGCAGGCTGGCAGCAGGATTTCCACGAATATCAAGATGCCGCCCAGGGACAAGCTGCCACCTGTGCCAACTTGGGCTGCTTTGTGAGTGCTCATGGAGCTCTGCAAACTGAGACCAGGAATGTGGGGTGCTGAGTTTTGTGTCCCCAGGCAGAAGCCTTTGTCTCTCCCAGGTAGGACCTAGGACCTAAGGGGCCAGTTCCAGGCTGGATTCCCACGAATCTGAAGATGCCGCCCAGGGACAAGTTGCCACCTGTGCCAACTCAGGCTGCTTTGAGAGTGCCCACGGAACTCTTCAAACTGAGACCAGAAACGTGGGGTGCTGAGTTTTGTCTTCCCAGGCAGTAGCCTTTGTGCGTACCAGGTAGCGCCTTGTTCCTATGGGGCAGGCTGCCTGCTGGATTTCCACGAATCTGAAGATGCCGCCCAGGGACAAGCTGCCTCCTGTGCTAACATGGGCTGCTTTGAGAGTTCCCATGAGGCTCTGCAAACTGAGACCTGGAACGTCGGGTAGTGGGTTTTGTTTTGCTGGGGAGAAGACTTTCTCTGTACTAGGTTGGCCCTCCACCCTTAGCGTCCGGCTACCTGCTGGATTTCCACGAATATCAAGATGCTGCCGAGGGACAAGCTGCCACCTGTGCCAACTCGGGCTGCTTTGAGAGTGCCCACGGAGCTCTGCAAATTGAGACCAGGAACGTGGACTGGTGAGTTTTGTTTTCCCAGGCAGAAGCATTTGTCAGTACCAGGTAGGCCCTTGATCCTCAGATATAGGCTGCCTGCTAGATTTCCACGAATATCAAGATGCCGCCCAGGGACAAGCTGCCACCTGTGGCAACTCGGGGGGCTTTGAGATTACCGATGGAGCTCTGCAAACTAAGGCCAAGACCCTGAGGTGCTGAGTTTTGTTTTTCCAGGTTGAAGCCTTTGTCAATACCAGGTAGGACCTCGGCCCTTCGGGGCCGGCAGCCGGCTGGATTCCCATGAATATCAAGATGCCACCCAGGGACAAGCCGCCACCTGTGGCAACTCACGCTGCTTTGAGAGTGCCCATGGAGCTCTGCTAACTGAGAACTAGATCGTGCGGTTGCGGGTTTTGTTTCCCCGGGCAGAAGCCTTTGTCAGTACCAGATAGGCCCTCGACCCAAAGGAGCCAGCTGCCGGCTGGATTTCCACGAATATCAAGATGCCGCCCAGGGACAAGCTGCCACCTGTGCCAACTGGGGCTGCTATGAGAGTGCACATGGAGCTCTGCAAACTGAGACCCGGAACGTGTGGTGGTGGCTTTTGTTACCCCAGGGAGAAGCATTTGCAGTACCCGGTAGGCCCTTGTTCCTTAGGGGTAGGCTGCCGGCTGGATTCCCATGAATATCAAGATGCCGCCCAGGGACAAGCTGCCACCTGTGCCAACTCGGGCTGCTTTGAGAGTGCTCATATAGCTCTGCAAACTGAGACCAGGAATGTGGGGTTCTGAGTTTTGTGTCTCTAGGCAGAAGCCTTTGTCACTCCCAGGTAGGACCTCGGCCCTAAGGGGTCGGTTCCAGGCTGGATTCCCATGAATATCAAGATGCTGCCCAGGGACAAGCTGCCACCTGTGGCAACTCAGGCTTCTTTGAGAGTACCCACGGAGCTCTGCAATCTGAGACCAGGAATTTGGGGTGCTGACTTTTCTTTCCCCGGGCAGAAGCATTTGCAGTACCAGGTAGGCCCTTGGTCCTTAAGGGCAGGCAGCCTACAGGTTTCCACGAATATTAAGATGCCGCCCAGAGACAAGCTGCCACATGTGGCAACTAGTGCTGCTTTGAAAGTGCCCACGGAGCTCTGAAAACTGAGACCAGGACCGTGGGGTGCTGAGTTTTGTATTCTCGGGCAGAAGCCTTTGTTCGTACCAGGTAGGGCCTTTTTCCTAAGGGGCAGGCTGCCTTCTGGATTTCCACGAATATCAAAATGCCGCCCAGGGACAAGCTGCCACCTGTGGCAACTCGGGCTTTTTTGAGAGTGCCCATGGAGCTCTGCAAACAAAGCCCAGGACCCTGATGTGCTTTGTTTTGTTGCCTTGGGCAGAAGCCTTTATCAGTACTAGGTAGGCCCTCGGCCCTTCGTGGCCGGCAGCCTGCTGAATTTCCATGAATATCAAGATGCCGCCCAGGGACAAGCTGCCACCTGCGGCAACTGGGGCTGCTTTCAGAGTGCCCACGGAGCTCTGCAAACTGAGACCGGGAACGTGGGGTTAAGGGTTTTGTTTCCCTCGGCAGAAGCCTTTGTCAGTACCAGGTATGCCCTTGTTCCTTAGGGGCTGGCTGCTTGCTAGATTACCACGAATATCAAGATGCCGCCCAGGGACAAGCTGCTACATGTGGCAACTTGGGCTGCTTTGAGAGTGCCCATGGAGCTCTGCAAACTGAGACCAACAACGTGGGGTGGTGGGTTTTTTTTCCCTGGGCAGGAGCATTTGTCAGTACCAGGTAGGCCCTGGATCCTCAGATATAGGCTGCCTGCTAGATTTCCACGAATCTGAAGATGCCGCCCAGGGACAAGCTGCCATCTGTGGCAACTCGGGGTGGTTTGAGATTACCTATGGAGCTCTGCATACTAAGGCCAAGACCCTGAGGTGCTGAGTTTTGTATTCCCGGGCAGAAGCCTTTGTCAATACCGGGTTGGACCTCGGCCCTTCGGGGCCGGCAGCCGGTTGGATTTCCACGAATATCAAGATGCCACTCAGGGACAAGCTGCCACCTGTGCCAACTGGGGCTGCTTTGAGAGTGCCCACGGAGCTCTGCAAACTGAGACCAGGAATGTGGGGCGCTGACTTTTGTTTCCCCGGGCAGAAGCCTTTGTCAGTGCCAGGTAGGCCCTTATTCCTTAGGGGTACGCTGCTTGCTGGATTTCCACGAATAACAAGATGCCGCCCAGGGACAAGCTGCCACATGTGGCAACTAGTACTGCTTTGAGAGTGCCCACGGAGCTCTGCAAACTGAGACCAGGACCGTGGGGTTCTGAGTTTTGTTTTCCCAGGCAGAAGCTTTTGTCAGTACCAGGTAGGCCCTTTGTATTTTAGGGCAGGCAGCCTTCTGGATTTCCATGAATATCAAGATGCTGCCCAGGGACAAGCTGCCACCTGCGGCAACTGGGGCTGCTTTGAGAGTGCCCACGGAGCTCTGCAAACTGAGACCAGGAATGTAGGCTAGTGGCTTTTTTTTCCCAGGCAGAAGCCTTTGTCAGTACCAGGTAGGCCCTCGGCCCTTCGGGACCATCTGCCGGCTGGATTTCCACGAATATCAAGATGCCGCCCAGGGACAAGCTGCCACCTGTGCCAACTCGCGCTGCTTTGAGAGTGCTCATGGAGCTCTGCAAACTGAGACCAGGACCGTGAGGTGCTGAGTTTTGTTTCCCCAGGCAGACGCCTTTGTCACTCCCAGGTAGGACCTCGGCCCTAAGGGGCGTGGTTCCAGGTTGGATTCCCACGAATATCAAGATGCCGCCCAGGGACAAGCTGCCTCCTGTGGCAACTCACGCTGCTTTGAGTGTGCCCATGGAGCTCTGCAAACTGAGACCAGGACCGTGGGGTGCTGAGTTTTGTTTTCCCGGGCAGAAGCCTTTGTCAGTACCAGGTATGCCCTTGTTCCTGAGTGGCCGGCTGCTTGCTAGATTACCACGAATAAGATGATACCGCCCAGGGACAAGCTGCCACATGTGGCAACTAGTGCTGCTTTGAGAGTGCCCACGGAGCTCTGCAATCTGAGACCAGGAATGTGGGGCGCTGAGTTTTGTTTCCCCAGGCAGAAGCCTTTGTCAGTGCCAGGTAGGCCCTTATTCCTTAGGGGTAGGCTGCTTGCTGGATTTCCATGAATAACAAGATGCTGCCCAGGGACAAGCTGCCACCTGTGGCAACTAGTACTGCTTTGAGAGTTGCCACGGAGCTCTGCAAACTGAGACCAGGAACGTGGGGTGCTGAGTTTTGTTTTCCCGGGCCGAAGCCTTTGTCAGTACCAGGTAGGCCCTTGGTCTTTTAGGGCAGGCAGCCTTCTGGATTTCCACGAATATCAAGATGCTGCCCAGGAACAAGCTGCAACTTGCGGCAACTAGTACTGCTTTGAGAGTGCCCACGGAGCTCTGCAAACTGAGACCTGGAACGTGGGGTTATGGGTTTTGTTTCCCTGGGCAGAAGCCTTTGTCAGTACCAGGTAGGCCCTCGGCCCTTCGGCGCCGTCTGGCTGCTGGATTTCCACGAATATCAAGATGCCGCTCAGGGACAAGCTGCCTCCTGTGCCAACTCGGGCTGCTTTGAGAGTGCCCATGGAGCTCTGCAACCTGAGACCAGGACTGTGGGGTGCTGAGTTTTGTTTTCCCGGGCAGAAGCCTTTGTCAGTACCAGGTAGGCCCTTGTTCCTTAGGGGCCGGCTGCTTGCTAGATTTCCACGAATAACAAGATGCCGCCCAGGGACAAGCTGCCACATGTGGCAACTAGTGCTGCTTTGAGAGTGCCCACGGAGCTCTGCAAACTGAGACCAGGAATGTGTGGTGCTGAGTTTTGTTTCCCCGGGCAGAAGCATTTGTCCGTACCAGGTAGGCCTTCGGCCCTTCGGGGCCGTCTGCCGACTGGATTTCCACGAATATCAAGATGCCGCCCAGGGACAAGCTGCCACCTGTGCCAACTCGGGCTGCTTTGAGAGTGCCCACGGAGCTCTGAAATCTGAGACCAGGAACGTGGGGTGGTGGGTTTTGTTTCCCCAGGCAGAAGCATTTGCAATACCTGGTAGGCCCTTGTTCCTTAGGGGTAAGCTGCTTGCTGGATTTCCACGAAAAACAAAATGCCGCCTAGGGACAAGCTGCCACCTGTGGCAACTCACACTGCTTTGAGAGTGCCCACGGAGCTCTGCAAACTGAGGCCAGGACCGTGGGGTGCTGAGTTTTGTTTTCCCGGGCAGAAGCCTTTGTCAGTGCCAGGTAGGCCATTATTCCTTAGGGGTAGGCTGCTTGCTGGATTTCCACGAAAAACAATATGCTGCCCAGGGACAAGCTGCCACCTGCGGCAACTTGGGCTGCTTTGAGAGTGCCCACCGAGCTCTTCAAACTGAGACCTGGTACGTGGGTGTCATGGTTTGACGCTGGCCCAATGCCAGTGCCCCCATGAAAACCCATCTTCCCTGGTGTCTGCTGTGAGATGTGATCAGAGACAGAGCAAAGCAGGCCTCCACTTGCAAACAAAAGGAAAAAAAACTTTATTATCACACAATTACAATAAAATTAACTCACAGAGCAGAATGGAAACCTTTCAAACATTTCTCTTCCCCTCACTTAATTCTTACAGAATATCACAGAACCTTAGATCTTAATCCAGTCCATCACCCTTCAGATAATCAACTCAGTCCATCTCCACCCTTCCGACAATCACTTCTCATTTCATCAAGGAGAGAAGGAGCCCTCCTTGTGCCACCACAGGTAAATTCCCGTCACTCAGCAACTACACGTCGTGACTTCTTCCTTCCATGTTCAGTGCTCTCACCACTGCACATGGACCAGAGCTGCTTTTAGGGTTTCCCCTTTCAAGGATGCCTTGCCCAGTTCCAGAAGAGAACGACAGTCTCTCACCTTTTCGGGACAACTGTCCCCCCCAATATTTCACCCCCTGGGGCCGAGGGGTCTCACCATCATTTCATCACCTGTCGTCTCCGCTCACATCACTCCTTTGGCGCCGCCTCCCCCTAAAATGCAGTCTCTGTATTACAGGAAAGGTTCTATCCATGGCTATACAAGAAAAAGTCCAGCCAAAAGCCACTCCATCATCTCCTCCACCTAGAATTTTCTCAACTTCTCCCAGTCCTTCTTCACTTGCACCACTCTGGATCACACTTGCGCATTCCTTCTTATCCGTTTCTCTCCTCCCTCAGCTCCTGGAGGATCAGCATTTGCCAGGTTTCCACCTTCCGCAGAAGGGTTAAAATCACAGTCTCTGCTCATCTTGAACTCCCACACCAGCTCCGCACTCTTCACTGGGCACGCTTCCCATTGCCCCCCCACTTCTCTTCCTCGGCCAGGCCGGTACTATCAAGTTCAAGATAGCACTGGCACTTCTCTTTCACTCTCTCTCTCTCCCGAGGAGGGGGGGGGGGGGGGCTGCCCGCTGCCTCTCTGAGTTCCTCCACCCTTCCATCTCTGTGGGGAACTCACTCTCCTCCGAACCATCGCCTCCCGTCCTCTGCCAAGGCTCCGACCTACCTCCCTCGGCCGCGTGGCTTTTCCCCTCCCCCACCCAGCCCGAAGCTGGGCAGGGGAGGTCTGAACTCTTCCATCCACCGGAACCAAGAGAGCGATCCCCTGGGAGCTCTTGCTTTTAATCCCTGTGTTCTCAGAGGCGGATCCATATCCTCAATGGTCAAACCAGGTGCCAATATCCACATCTGGGCAACTATTGGTTTGACCACTACCACCTCCCAAAAACTCATTTCCTCTCAAACCACGACAGTGGGGTTATGGGTTTTGTTTCCCCGGGCAGAAGCCGTTGTCAGTACCAGGTAGGCCCTCGGCCCTTAGGGGCAGGCTGGCAGCAGGATTTCCACGAATATCAAGATGCCGCCCAGGGACAAGCTGCCACCTGTGCCAACTCGGGCTGCTTTGAGAGTGCACATGGAGCTCTGCAAACTGAGACCAGGACCGTGGGGTGGTGGGTTTTGTTTCCCTGGGCAGAAGCATTTGTCAGTACCAGGTAGGCTCTTGATCCTCAGATATAGGCTGCCTGCTAGATTTCCAAGAATATCAAGATGCCGCCCAGGGACAAGCTGCCACCTGTGGCAACTCGGGGTGGTTTGAGATTACCTATGGAGCTCTGCATACTAAGACAAACACCCTGAGGTGCTGAGTTTTGTTTTCCCGGGCTGAAGCCTTTGTCAATACCAGGTAGGCCCTTGGCTCTAAGGGGCGGCCTGGCAGCTGGATTTCCACAAATATCAAGATGCCGCCCAGGGACAAGCTGCCACCTGTGCCAACTCGGGCTGCTTTGAGAGTGCTCATGTAGCTCTGCAAACTGAGACCAGGACCGTGGGGTGCTGAGTTTTGTTTCCCCAGGCAGAAGCCTTTGTCACTCCCAGGTAGGACCTCGGCCCTAAGAGGCCGGTTCCAGGCTGGATTCCCACGAATATCAAGATGCTACCCAGGGACAAGCTGCCACCTGTGGAAACTAGTGCTGCTTAGAGAGTGCCCACGGAGCTCTTCAAACTGAGACCGGGAACGTGGGGTTATGGGTTTTGTTTCCCCGGGCAGAAGCATTTGTCAGTACCAGGTAGGCCTTGACCCTCAGATATAGGCTGCCTGCTAGATTTCCACGAATATCAAGATGCCGCCGAGGGACAAGCTGCCACCTGTGCCAACTCGCGCTGCTTTGAGAGTGCCCATGGAGCTCTGTAAACTGAGACCAGGAATGTGGGGCGCTGAGTTTTATTTCCCCGGGCAGAAGCCTTTGTCAGTACCATGTAAGCCCTCGGCCCTTCAGGGCCGTCTGCCGGCTGGATTTCCACGAATATCAAGATGCCGCCCAGGGACAAGCTGCCACCTGTGCAAATTTGGTCTGCTTTGAGTGTGCCCACGGAACTCTTAAAACTGAGACCAGGAATGTAGGCTAGTGGCTTTTGTTTCCCCGGGCAGAAGCCATTGTCTGTTCTAAGTGGGCCCTCAGCCCTTCAGGGCCGGCTGCCTGCTGGATTTGCACGTATATCAAGATGCCGCCCAGGGACAAGCTGCCACCTGCGCCAACTCGGGCTGCTTTGAGAGTGCTCATGGAGCTCTGCAAACTGAGACCAAGACCTTGGGGTGCTGAGTTTTGTTTCCCCGGGCAGAAGCCTTTGTCACTACCAGGTAGGCCCTCGGCCCTAAAGGGCCGGCTGCCTGCTCGATTTCCACGAATATCAAGATGCCGCCCAGGGACAAGCTGCCACCTGTGCCAACTCGGGCTACTTTGAGAGTGCCCATGGAGCTCTGCAAACTGAGACCCGGAACGTGGCGTTATGGGTTTGGTTTCCCCGGGCAGAAGCCTTTCTCAGTACCAGGTAGGCCCTTGGCTCTAAGGGGCGGCCTGGCAGCTGGATTTCCACAAATATCAAGATGCCGCCCAGGGACAAGCTGCCACCTGTGCCAACTCGGGCTGCTTTGAGAGGGCCCACGGAGTTCTTCAAACTGAGACCAGGAACGTGAGTTTGTGGGTTTGGTTTTTCCGGGCAGAATACTTTGTCACTACCAGGTAGGCCCTTGGCCATTCCGGGCAGGGTGGCAGAAGGATTTCCACGAATATCAAGATGCCGCCCAGGGACAAGCTGCCACCTGTGCCAACTCGGGCTGCATTGAGAGTGCCCATGGAGCGCTGCAAAGTGAGACCAGGACCGTGGAGTGCTGAGTTTTGTTTCCCCGGGCAGAAGCATTTGCAGTACCAGGTAGGCCCCTGGTCCTTAATGGGAGCCAGCCTGCTGGATTTCCATGAATATCAAGATGCCGCCCAGGGACAAGCTGCCACCTGTGCCAACTCGTGCTGCTTTGAGTGTGCCCATGGAACTCTACAAACTGAGACCAGGAACGTGGAGGGGTGAGTTTAATTTTCCGGCGCAGAAGCCTTTGTCAGTAGCAGGCAGGCCCTCGGCTCTTACGGGCCGGCTGGCAGCTGGATTTCTGCGAATCTGAAGATGCCACCCAGGAGAAAGCTGCCACCTGTGCCAACTCGCGCTGCTTTGAGAGTGCCCACGGAACTGTGCAAACTGAGAGCAGGAACGTGGGTTGGCGAATTTTGTTTCCCGGGGCAGAAGCCTTTGTCTCTCCCAGGTAGGCCCTTGGCCCTTCGGGGCCGGCTGCTCGCTGGATTTCCGCCAATATCAAGATGCAGCCCAGGGACAAACTGCCACCTGTGCCAACTGGGGCTGCTTTGAGAGTGCCCATGGAGCTCTGCAAACTGAGACCAGGAACGTGGGCTGGTGGGTTTTTTTTCCCTGGGCAGATGTTTTTGTCATTACCAGGTAGAACATTAGCTCTTAAGAGCCGGCTGCCTACTAGATTTCCGCGAATATCAAGATGCCCCCCTGGGACAAGCTGCCACCTGCGGCAATTCGGGCTGCTTTGAGAGGGCCCACGGAGTTCTTCAAACTGAGACAAGAAACGTGAGTTTGTGGGTTTGGTTTTTCTGGGCAGAATACTTTGACACTACCAGGTAGGGCCTCAGCCATTCCGGGCAGGCTGGCAGCAGGATTTCCACGAATATCAAGATGCCGTCCAGGGACAAGCTGCCACCTGTGCCAACTTGGGCTGCTTTGAGAGTGCCCATGGAGCGCTGCAAAGTGAGACCAGGACCGTGGGGTGCTGAGTTTTGTTTCCCCGGGCAGAAGCCTTTGTCACTACCAGGTAGGCCCTTCGGGTCCTTAATGGGAGCCAGCCTGCTGGATTTCCATGAATATCAAGATGCCGCCCAGGGACAAGCTGCCACCTGTGCCAACTCGTGCTGCTTTGAGTGTGCCCATGGAACTCTTCAAACTGAAACAAGGAACGTGGGGTGGTGGGTTTTGTTTCCACGGGCAGAAGCCTTTGTCAGTACTAGGTGGGCCCTCGGCCCTAAGAGGCCGGCTGCCTGCTGGATTTCCACAAATATCAAGATGCCGCCCAGGGACAAGCTGCCACCTGTGCCAACTCGGACTGCTTTGAGAGAGGCCACGGAGCTCTGCATACTGAGACAAGGAACGTGTGGTGGTGAGTTTTGTTTCCACGGGCAGAATCCTTTGTCAGTACCAGGTAGGCCCTCGGCCTTAAGGGTCCGGCTGCCGGCTGGATTTGCACGAATATCAAGATGCCGCCCAGGGACAAGCTGCCACCTGTGCCAACTCGGACTGCTTTGAGATAGCCCGCGGAGCTCTGCAAACTGAGACCAGGAAAGTGGGGTGCTGAGTTTTGTTTTCCACGGGCAGAATCCTTTGTCAGTACCAGGTAGGCCCTCGGCCCTTAGGGGCCGGCTGTCACCTGGATTTCCGCGAATGTGAAGATGCCGCGAAGGAAAAAGCTGCCACCTGTGCCAACTCGTGCTGCTTTGAGAGTGCCCACGGAACTCTGCAAACTGAGACCAGGAACGTGGGTTGGCGAATTTTGTTTCCCTGGGTAGCAGCCTTTGTCAGTACCAGGTAGGCCCACGGCCCTTTGGGGCCAGCTTCCTTCTGGATTTCTGCGAATATCAAGATTCTGCTTAGGGACAAGCTGCCACCTGTGCTAACTCGGGCTGCTTTGAGAGTGCCCATGGAGCTCTGCAAAATGAGACCAGGAATGTCGGCTGGTGAGTTTTTTTTTCCAGGGCAGAAGCCTTTGTCAGAACCACATAGGCCCATGTTCCATAGGTGTAGTCTGCCTAATGGATTTCCACGAATCTGAAGATGCCGCCCAGGGAAAAGCTGCCATCTGTGCCAACTCGGGCTGCTTTGAGAGTGCCCATGGAGCTCTGCAAACTGAGACCAGGAACGTGGAGGGGTGAGTTTAGTTTTCCGGGGCAGAAGCCTTTGTCCGAACCAGGCAGGCCCACGGGCCTTCAGGGCCGGCTGGCATCTGGATTTATGCGAATCTGAAGATGCCGCCCAGGAGAAAGCTGCCACCTGTGCCAACTCGCGCTGCTTTGAGAGTGCCCACGGAACTATGCAAACTGAGACCAGGAACGTGGGTTGGTGAATTTTGTTTCCCTGGGCAGAAGCCTTTGTCCGAACCAGGCAGGCCCACGGGCCTTCAGGGCCGGCTGGCATCTGGATTTATGCGAATCTGAAGATGCTGCCCAGGGACAAGTTGCCACCTGTGGCAACTCGGGCTGCTTTGAGATGTCCCATGTAGCACTGGAAACTGAAACCAAGAACGTGGGGTGGTGGGTTTTATTTCCCCGGGCAGAAGCATTTGTCAGTACCAGGTAGGCCCTTGGCACTTCGGGGCCGGCTGCCTGCTGGATTTCCCCGAAAATCAAGATGCAGCCCAGGGATAAGCTGCCACCTCTGCCAACTCGCGCTGCTTTGAGAGTGCCTATGGAGCTCTGCAAACTGAGACCATTAACGTGGGGTGGTGGGTTTTTTTTCCCTGGGCAGATGTTTTTGTCATTACCAGGTAGAACATTGGCCCTTCGGGGCCGGCTGCCTGCTGGATTTCCACGAATATCAAGATGCCGCCTTAGGATAACCATCCACCTGTGCCAACTTGGACTGCGTTGAAAGTACCCATGGATCTCTGCAAACTGAGACCATTAACGTGGGTTTGGTGGGTTTTGTTTCCCCGGGCAGAAGCCTTTTTCAGTTCTAGGTGGGCCCTCGGCCCTTCGGGGCCGGCTGCCTGCTGGATTTCCCCGAAAATCAAGATGCCGCCCAGGGAAAAGCTGCCACCTGTTCCAACGTGGGCTGCTTTGAGAGTGCCCACGGAGTTCTTCAAACTGAGACCAGGAACGTGGGCTGGTGGGTATTGTTTCCCCGGGCTGAAGCCTTTGTCTCTACCAGGTAAGACCTCGGCCCTTCGGGGCAGACTCGCAGCAGGATTTCCACGAATATCAAGATGCCGCCCCGGGACAAGCTGTCACCTGTGCCAACTCGGGCTGCTTTGAGAGTGCCCATGGAGCTCTGCAAACTGAGACAAGGAACGTGGGGTGGTGAATTTTTTTTCCCTAGGCAGAACCCTTTGTCTGTACCAGGTAGGCCCTTGTTCCTTAGGGGCCGTCAGCCTTCTGGATTTCCACGAATATCAAGATGCCGCGAAGGAAAAAGCTGCCACCTGTGCCAACTCACGCTTCTTTGAGAGTGCCCACGGAACTCTGCAAACTGAGACCAGGAACGTGGGTTGGCGAATTTTGTTTCCCTGGGTAGAAGCCTTTGTCAGTACCAGGTAGGCCCACGGCCCTTTGGGGCCAGCTTCCTTCTGAATTTCTGCGAATATCAAGATGCCCCCCTGGGACAAGCTGCCACCTGTGCCAACTCGGGCTGCTTTGAGAGTGCACATGGAGCTCTGCAAACTGAGACCAGGACCGTGGGGTGGTGGGTTTTGTTTCCCTGGGCAGAAGCATTTGTCAGTACCAGGTAGGCCCTTGATCCTCAGATATAGGCTGCCTGCTAGATTTCCAAGAATATCAAGATGCCGCCCAGGGACAAGCTGCCACCTGTGCCAACTCGGGGTGGTTTGAGATTACCTATGGATCTCTGCATACTAAGACAAACACCCTGAGGTGCTGAGTTTTGTTTTCCCGGGCTGAAGCCTTTGTCAATACTAGGTAGGCCCTCGGACCTTCGGGGCCGGCAGCCGGCTGGATTTCCACTAATATCAAGATGCTGCCCAGGGACAAGCTGCCACCTGTGCCAACTTGGGGTGGTTTGAGATTACCTATGGATCTCTGCATACTAAGACAAACACCCTGAGGTGCTGAGTTTTGTTTTCCCGGGCTGAAGCCTTTGTCAATACTAGGTAGGCCCTCGGCCCTTCGGGGCCGGCAGCCGGCTGGATTTCCACTAATATCAAGATGCCGCCTTAGGATAACCATCCACCTGTGCCAACTTGGACTGCGTTGAAAGTACCCATGGATCTCTGCAAACTGAGACCATTAACGTGGGTTTGGTGGGTTTTGTTTCCCCGGGCAGAAGCCTTTTTCAGTTCTAGGTGGGCCCTCGGCCCTTCGGGGCCGGCTGCCTGCTGGATTTCCCCGAAAATCAAGATGCCGCCCAGGGAAAAGCTGCCACCTGTTCCAACGTGGACTGCTTTGAGAGTGCCCACGGAGTTCTTCAAACTGAGACCAGGAACGTGGGCTGGTGGGTATTGTTTCCCCGGGCTGAAGCCTTTGTCTGTACCAGGTAGGACCTCGGCCCTTCGGGGCAGACTCGCAGCAGGATTTCCACGAATATCAAGATGCCGCCCCGGGACAAGCTGTCACCTGTGCCAACTCGGGCTGCTTTGAGAGTGCCCATGGAGCTCTGCAAACTGAGACAAGGAACGTGGGGTGGTGAATTTTTTTTCCCTAGGCAGAACCCTTTGTCTGTACCAGGTAGGCCCTTGTTCCTTAGGGGCCGTCAGCCTTCTGGATTTCCACGAATATCAAGATGCCGCGAAGGAAAAAGCTGCCACCTGTGCCAACTCACGCTTCTTTGAGAGTGCCCACGGAACTCTGCAAACTGAGACCAGGAACGTGGGTTGGCGAATTTTGTTTCCCTGGGTAGAAGCCTTTGTCAGTACCAGGTAGGCCCACGGCCCTTTGGGGCCAGCTTCCTTCTGAATTTCTGCGAATATCAAGATGCCCCCCTGGGACAAGCTGCCACCTGTGCCAACTCGGGCTGCTTTGAGAGTGCACATGGAGCTCTGCAAACTGAGACCAGGACCGTGGGGTGGTGGGTTTTGTTTCCCTGGGCAGAAGCATTTGTCAGTACCAGGTAGGCCCTTGATCCTCAGATATAGGCTGCCTGCTAGATTTCCAAGAATATCAAGATGCCGCCCAGGGACAAGCTGCCACCTGTGCCAACTCGGGGTGGTTTGAGATTACCTATGGATCTCTGCATACTAAGACAAACACCCTGAGGTGCTGATGTCATGATCCGCCCTTATGGACGAGATTGTGATGGTTCGTTATCTGATCTCAGGGTACAAAACATCAACACGGCAAGGGGGTTTGCAGCAACAAAATCAATGTACTTTATTGAACAATCACAGCAAAATGCATTGGAAGGAATTGGAGAGAGAGAGAGAGAGAGAGAGAGAGAGAGAGAAAGAAGAACCCTATAGGAACGGAAGGAAAGACAGAGTAGGTATATCTACCAACATAGAGGCGATGCAATTCTTCGGGGTCCAGTCGATGTCCAGTCGAGGAGCCGCCTTTACGTTGGGGAAGCTTCGAAAGGCTAGCTGACTTGAGGGGCCTTTTATGTTAAAAGTTGGGAAGGAGGGGGAGAAAGAGCACAATAGTCTTGTAATCTCAACAGTGGGGAGAGCTATTGTTTTCCTGGTTCACTGCCTGCAGGCAAACATGATCAGTTCAGTTAGCTGTTCTCCCCACACACACACTGCCCTCCTCCCCCCAGGTTACAGGTTTCAGTCCTTGAGGAGAAAAAAGAGTCTTGTCCACATAGGGATTTCATGTCTCAGCCTTGGAGGGAGTGGTTTCTCCCATCTCAGTCCATCTGCCACGGTGGTTGTAGAGTCTTCTGTGGAGACCACCAAAGGGTAATTCCAGAAGAGAGTCCAGCCAGGCTTGGGGGTGGAAAACTCCAGGCCATTGTTACAGAGCGGTGCAGGCGAAGGAAGGTCAAGATGCTCCTCGTCCTTTTCACTGGGAGCAGTGTAGCGTGAGGTACAATAACTCAAGTTCCAGTCCCGGGAACTTGGCGAACCCCCACCAAACCAGGATGTAGGATCCTCTTTCTTTCGGTGGTCTCAGTCTTCTTTCACGACGATCGTGAGGCAGATGAGAAAGCAATCTTGGGCAGAGTCTTACACCACCCCGTGACTCATGATTGTCTTCATCAGTGGGGCTCATATGTCGGTAGTATACCTCGGAAAACAGAGACAGTATGACAGAAGGGGGAAAGAGGGAGAGAGAGGAAAAGAAGAAAATGGAAAATAGGAAAAGAGAAAAAAAAAGAAAAAGAAGGGTAACAATTGTTCAACATGATTAATATCAATTCAAAACAATATTCTTAAACAATCACAATAAATCATAAACAATTAAAAAGCAAAAGCAAAATTAAATCACAATTGATTTAAAAAATAATCTCTAAAATGATTTTATCCAAAATAATTCACTATGAATCAGAATAATTCTTACAAAATCATTAAAAGATAACTAATGATTGTTCCAAAATACATGTTCTAGTTTATATCCATTTTGTGTCAACGGTCTTAGGAATGTCTACAGTATTGAAAACATCAGCCAAGTTGTGAGCATTGATTATAGCTGTCAGCCTAGTTAGCCGTTTCATCATCCTCCAATTCATTACAAACAAGATTATGGACAGAATAAAACCAATCAAAACTAGAATAAGAAGAACAACAATGGGATGACACATGGTATTCAGGACACTTGTGGCAGTTGGTGACCACCCGAAAAGAGTGTTCCACCACTGGTGCTCGGCATCTCTCTTTACTCTTTCCAGGACACGGTGTATCTGTTTTACATTGTGATGAACAGTCACCAAGGTTTTTTGTCCGTTTTTCTTGATCTTTTCCAAAATCTCGTTCAGGTCCTGGTGGAGCAACAGTTGTCTTACCAATGTGAGGTTCATCCCGATGGGAGTGGGTTCTAATTTGTGGATCAGCGTGTAGTTGGATTGCAAAAGGTAGTGAGACGTAACCAGAGCTTCATAGGAAAAATCACATCATGCAATCTTAGTAAAGTTACAAGCACAAAAATTTGAATGATTACTGGTATCTACGAGCACATCTTCTACAGATACAGTATCACAAGCAGTTCTAAAGCATGCACATCCGTTGCCTATGTATATTAAAACTGTTTTAGAAGTCTCGTTAGGATGAATTTCAAAATGACAGATGTTTTGCTCTGTGTCTAAACAAATATCCTGAGCGGTTATTGCATTGCTTTCACAGATGAACCCTTGTTGTTCTCGGACAATACAAGATTCCAGGTTAACAGTTTGCCATTTGTTACCAACGTGGCGGGCCCATTCCCTATGTCCAGAAGGATAGAGAATGGCTCCGTCGTGATTCAGTCCTAATGGGATAATAGGGAATATGAAATGTACAGAAGCATTGCGTATCGTCAACACAAAAGCTGTGGCTGTGTTTGTAATGGGGTCATAGGTAAAGTTCACCAGATTCCACCAGGATTGGAATTCTCTTTCAAAATCAGTGGCACTTTCCCAAACTATTTTCCGAATCTCAGTAGGAAAGGTGCCTTCTTCCCCTTCTCTTATAATTGAAGCAGAAACTGACTGCATCCACAGTTGAGCCTGGATGCAGCTGAGAGCTAAAGAGACATTGTTTTGAGTAGCACTTAGTGCATCAATCACCAATTTGTGGTCATCTATGTTTATTTTTTCCCAATTCGGCAAAACGTTTGATAGCAGCCACTGGTGTGTTCCCAGAGCCAATAAGGATGATTGCAGTGGTTGCTGAATCTTAGTCAGATCTTTGGTTGCGGCAGCCAATTTATTCATTATCACTTCAGAATCAATACTATTCAAGATTCCCAATCCCGTTCCCACAACACCGGTCACATCCCTTGACACTCGCCTTTTAAAGGAACTTCGTTTTCGCAGCCAGGTAGTCCACCCCTCAAAAGAGGTCTGTAGGTAAGCCGAGCAGGCTGGCTGGATTTCCGAAATATTGTTTTGCATTACCAATTTAACTTGTTTGAGAGACCATGCCGGATTAAACAGTATCTGTTGTTGACCAGTTTTCCTAATTATGTATGGTCCAATTTCAAATATTTGTGGGGTGAGCACGACCGGTGGTTGGGTTGGAGTGGTGACAGTAGAAAATGGAGTTACAACATTTATTACAAATTTAAAAGAAAGACCCTGGGTATCTTTGGACCACAAACAGACTACTTCTGCAGTGTGAGTTAATATGAAACTGTGCCAACAGTCCTGTATGCTCGGGTGCGTACAGACTTGTTCATGTTGGTCTTCTTGATCTGTGGTAACACTGATTGATATAGCTTTGCTGGAACTGGTCCCGTTAACCATTCGGCATCCAACAACAATCTGTTCCCCTTCTATTCCTTGGAGCTGCCAGGTTTTGTGCCTTTCCCATTCTTCCCTAGTATATATTTGATCTGCGTGTATGACTACTGTTGACAGGTTTAAACCACTTACGTCACCCATGGACCCAGTAAACTGTGTGAAAGCCTGAGACCAAGGCCATTCCGTAAAGGGGCTTTTGGTCTCTTCTGTCATTTGAGGCACCGTCGTGGTTGTTGTATTAAATACAACAGGACTCGTGGTGTTAAATGCAAACCTCAAAGTGCTGAATGTTGTGTAAAGTGGGGGTCCCGTAGTTACAATCCCTCCCACTTGCTGAGATGTTGCCATTGTGCTCGATGTGAAGTTTGTGCTTTCCACCCACCAGGGTATAACTGTACTTAGTGCGGGTTTCATGCCCTCAATACCTTCTGTCCACAGGGATGTAGCTACAGCGTTAAGTGTAGGTTTTACTATTGCATCTATCTTAAATTTGTAAACTAAACCTTTAAAGCCTGATGGGTCACTCATGTTATTTTGCCAGCGACAGGTCACATAGGTCGGTTTAATTAGGGTAAAATTATACCAGCACTCAATTGGTTCAGTATTACAATCCTTTGTAAGTGCAACATTGTTAGTTTCGGGACTTGAAGTGTAATTACCGACATACTCTTGTCGACAGCACAGGGTGAATGGGGTTTGTCTGGCACACTCCCATTTCTTTGTGGGACACAGCCTCGATGAAGGGATGCCTAGATAATGATTTTTTCCACTAGTTTCCATAAAATTTCCGGCAATTGTGATGGAAGTGGCTTTCTCATAAAAAAGTCCTTCCACTTTTCTGCATGCTACCACAATTGACTCACCAACGGTTCCAGTCAAGGTCCAGATCTCATCGTTTGGGTCCCACCCCCACTCACTTTGACGGTACATCTCAGAGCCGTGCAGCACTTTGGTAGCCAGGTTTGGGCGGCGACCCCTGGGATACGATCCAAGGACATCGGTGTGATGGATGGTGGCCTGAGACCACGACCACTCAGCAGGGTTCTGTCCATAAGCGAGTGGTAGGATGCAGAAAAGTATTATCAACTGTATCATGGTTCAGGCTGTTCACATGTCCCTCAGGGGTTCTTCTGTAAAAGCAAGAAACAACACAAATCCTGCCACTGAGAGGCAGAAACGAGTTAAAATGAAGGGATTATCCAGCGTGTGTGTATCCGATGCTCTTTTCCCTAGAGCATCAGAGGCCACCCATGCATATTTATTCAGAGGGGTCTTCAGCACTAGTGGCACTTCTCCCACCGTGGGGAGGTCCACTAGAACAGGTTGTCCAGGGTAATGTGATGGGTTTTTTGGATCATCAGGTCCCGACAGGAAAGGGACAATGCTTGGAGGTTTCGGGTAAAAGGCAGTGATTTTGGGGCATCCGTTCACCCCCCATCTGCTATTTACCCCCTTAACAGCTTTCCACAAACGAGTGTCCCAATTTCCCTCCTGTGGTTTTAGGAGTCGTTTCAAGAGGCCATTGGTCCTTTCCACAATTCCGTTAGCCTGGGGGTAATAAGGTGTGTGGAAAGTCCATTTGATTCCTTCCTCCCTTGCCCAGTCCTGTACTACTCTAGCAGAAAAGTGAGACCCATTATCAGATTGGATTTCCTGCGGTTTTGGAAAAGTTCCAAACCAATCCTGCAAGGCTTTAACTGTATTGTCCCCGGTAGCTCTTTTAAAGGCATCAGCTTGTACCAACCCAGATACAATTTCTACTCCTACTAACACAAAATGTTTTCCTCCTGACTTCTTGAAGGGACCAATATAATCTACCTGCCATGCGTCCCACAGACCTTTTCCTTTTCTCAAATGCAAAGGATCATCCTCTAAAGGATGCCTTTCCAGTCGCTTGCGACACTGTTCGCAGGCTGAAATGCAGGTTTTACACATCTCTCTGGTAACAGGCCAACCACGAGCGTGGGCTTCCTTGTACAAATCTTTTGCACCTGTGTGCTGCCTTTTTACATGTAACCACTCTAACAAAGGTTCCCACTCCTCTGTGATTACCTCCTTTTTCAGGGGACTGAGCCTTGCCAGTTCATCGGCTCTGTTATTCCATTCTCCTGCTGGATTTCCGTCAGTTTGGTGAGAGGCTACCCACCCAACAGCAAAGTTCCCCTGATTTGCAATATTCAAAATTTCTTGCCACTTTTCCTTTTGCCAAACTGGGATTCTGTTAACTTCCCAGTCGTTTTGCTGCCAAAAAGGGAGCCACTCGGTGCAACCCTTGTACACCGCATAAGAGTCAGTATAGATACAGACAAGAGAAGTGTTTTGCGCTTCCTGCTTGAAAACGCTCCAAACAGCAACAAGTTCTCCGACCTGAGCACTACCTTCTCCTTCAGTAATTATTTTTTCGCCAGATGAAATGTGCAAAGCAGCTGCTCTATACTTCCAAACTTTCCCTTCCCTTTTCGCAGAGGCATCAGTAAACCAAGAGTTAGCTGCTAGTTCAGAAGAAAAGGGGGGTGCTACCTTGATTACAGAAATAGGTTTGTCTTGGCTGTCAGCTAGACTGTCAGTGTCCTGTATTGCTAAGAATTTTGCAGTACCCTCCGTGATTGAAAACAAGTTACAGTAATGCTCTATTTGTGCATACCATTTCCTGACAGAGGCTCGCTGGGCGACTCCGTCTGGTGGGGGCGTACCACTTGTGACAGCTCTTAATACTCTGAAAGGCCCCCTCAACACAATAGACTGTTGTCGTGCAATCTTTTCTACTTCAATGAGGGCTAAGCCAACCACAAACAACCCCTTTTCCCAAGTGGTATACCTTTTTTCAGCATCTTTGAAGCCACGGGAAAAGAAACCAACGGGCCTTGTGGGACCCTCTGGTCCGCGTTGCCAAATGTGTACTGATAGACCCGAGGAAGCAAACCCCCATTCTACCTGAAAAGGATCTGTGGGATGGATAGGACCCAGTGCTTGGTGAGCTGTTGCTTCAAAAATCAGTAATTTCAATGCTTCTTCCTGAGAAGAAGTCCAGTCCCATTTCATTCCCTTCCTCAGCAAATCATAGAGCGGTCTGGCTATTATTGAGAAATCGGGAATGTGTTTCCTCCAGAATACTAACAACCCTAAAGTCTGCTGGAGGTCTTTTTTGGATTCAGGCATTTTAATTTGATCTAGGGAGGTTAGGGTATCAGGTGGAATGCAAGTCATCCCTCCCCGCCACCAGATGCCTAAAAACTTCACTTCTTGTGAAGGTTTCTGAATTTTTTCTGGGGGAATTTTCAAGTCAAGGCTTTCTAAGTGTGAGATTATTTTCTGCTGGTGTTCCCCCACTACCTCAATTTCCTCTCCCCCTACAAGAATATCATCAATGTATTGATAAACAGACACAGTGTCAGGTTTTGATATTTTTTCTAATTCTTTTGCTAATGCATGATGTGCTAGAGTGGGGGAGTGTTTGTAGCCTTGGGGAAGCCTGGTGAATGTATACTGTTGTCCCTCCCATGTAAAGGCAAAGCGATCCATGTCCTCTGGCTGTATAGGTATCATGAAAAACATGTCTTTGCCATCTATAGTAGCCATAATTGAGTGTGCTTTTTCTTGGATTGATGTTATTAATTCAGCTAAGTTTGGTACTGCTGCTGTGAGAGGGTCTGTGTTTGCGTTAAGCCTGCGGCAATCTATAGTTAACCTCCATTTACCGTTTGGCTTCCTCACTGGCCACACTGGTGAGTTAAAAGCAGAATGAGTGTGTATGATTACCTTTTGTTCTTTCAAATCTTGTATAACTGGTTTGATGCCTTCTCTGGCACCAGCTGGCAAAGGATACTGTTTTACATTGGTTGTTTTGCTATATGGCAGTGGGGGTGCAGTTTGTAGCAATCTGATGTTAAGTGGAGGAGTGCCAAAAGACCATATGAACCCATCTGAGTCCTCCCACTGTCTGCCAGCAAGGACATCTATGCCTAGTAGATTATTTGGGATGTCCCCTATTACTATTTTAATAACTAATTGATTTTCATCTCCAGGTAGTGTGAGTTTCACAAATGCAATGCTCATGTATTCTGTGACTCCTAAAGTGTTAATAACACAGCATTGTCTTTTTGTTGGAACGATTCTACACCTTTCAGCGTCTTTGTGTGTTAGTGCAGAAATCTGTGCTCCTGTGTCTACTAGGAAAGTTACTAGAACTCTTTTTGGCCCAATTATTGCTGTAATTAAAATATCTCCAGTTTTATTTTTAGTGAGCATTCTTAAGTAAATCCATGCTCTGTCCCTTCGCTCACCTTTTAGGGACAGAGATATTAGTTTCCCGAAACCCCTGTTGGTTTACATTCACCGTCAGTGTTCTGTGCAAGGGTTTGTGAGAGGAGTTGTGAAAGGGTTATATGCGGCTCGTTTGGTGGAGTGAATGATGTATTACCCAGGTTGTGTGCAAGAAGTTGGGATAGGGTTAGTTTTGGCTCATTGCCTGTGTTCTGTGGGAACGATACTGAGGGAGTTACAGTGTTAGGAGATGTGTTTTCCTGGGTGGGCGGGGGGGGCAGTTGGCTGTACAGATGAATTTGGCCTGCTAGAACGCCAGTTAGTGATTATTTTCTGTAGTTTGTCTATAGGTAAACCATCCATAACATCTCTAGGAATCCCCTTTTTAACTCCTAACATCCACCAACGAGTGCGGTTAGACACTTTGTTATCCTGTTCTTTGTTTTCAGCGTGAGGAGTTCCAATAAACCGAACGCCTTTCGTTTTTTCTGTTCTCTCCTCTGAGGTTTTTGCAGGACCATATTGTCTACAATAATTAATCAGGTCTACTGCAACTTCCCCCCAAGTCCAGATCTTATGACTATTGATAGGTGAACTAATAGGTGTGTTTTGCAGAGGGGAGCAACTTGCCAAGTTAGAGTCAGCAACTTCTGATGTTCCAGACTGGTCAGCAGAGTTATTAAGAAATCTGTCCAGTTTGTCTGCAGGGCTTAAGGCCATTATAGTTTTCTGTATGGTGATTGCTGTGGATTTTAGAGTTTCTGGGAGCCCACGAATCAAAGGAGTCATGTGTTCTGGTTTCACAGGTAATTGCATTGGGGATTCGAAACCAGGAGTTAATTTCTTTTCATGGATCATTTGCAAACAGGCAGCTTTGTGTACGCTTTCTAGAAGCTGGTCAGTGGTACCAATAATTGCTAGGGGGTCGCCCCTTTCTAGAGGGTTGATTCCCCCAGCCCAAAAAGCTGCTCGTTGTGTTAGGGACCAACTATCGCGTTTGTCTCCTGTTGTTAAGAAAACACCATGGCCCCAGTAACCACTGGCTTCTTGTTCTGTTAACTTAATTTGATCTCCGCCAGTGAGGGATACTCGGAAGACATATTCTGTCTCTGATTCTTGTGGGAGGCGCCCAAATTCCTTTTTCAGTTTAGCTAATTCAGTGGCGCTGAATGGTATGTGTTTAGTTGTGATGTGTGGTTCAAAATCCTCATCATTCATGTAGTTATATTCTGTTTTAACCAATGGCCTCAAGCGAGGACAACAGTGCTCGCCGAGGATTTTTGCTGCTTCAAGTTCTTTGTGTGGGTAAATTTGTTTGATGTTTGGAGTTTCTTTTTCTTCTGCCTCTGTAGAGGAATCAGAACTATGTGTGTTTTTAGCTTGTTCCTTTCTAAGTGCAGCTCTTAGTGTGTAAATTTCACTTCTATCTTCATTACGTTGTTTTTGCAGAATTTCGACTAAATTTTGCAAGGATTCAATTATTGCCATTTCTTCACTTTTCCGCTTAAAGCGGGTTTCTACAGCTGCTGTGAGGCAGGCTCCCAAAACTGAGCAGAGGATAGTCTTATTTTTGCCCAGTTTTAGCCTACTCTCATGTTGTAGTGAGCAGATCCTGTCTACTACATTTTCCAAATTATGCCAATTATTTTCTGCCCACACCTCTCCTCCAGGTGATGGTTTTGCATGGTGTTTAGCAAGTAATGCATAGAAATCAGCTTTTACCTTTGTGTTTAGATTCTCACTCATTGTGTGAAGGTGTTAGTGTCACAGTAAGAAAGTGTAGGTGTAAGCCTGTGCTTAACCTTCCTCTAGGTATTTGAAGAGACCAAAGTCTGTCTGAGAGGCCCTGCTTATTTACTTCAGAAAAGGTCTCTTCCTTCCCAGACAGCACATACACATGCACATGCACACAAAGCAGTTTTTTTTTGTGAGAGGATCAAAAGCTACTGCGGGGAAAATCAAACACACAACCTCTGTCGTGTTTCCCCTCACTTCCCCGAGTAGGCGAAGGAGCTAACCTGTTTGGGAGGCTCTGCTTAGTTTCCTCAGACGTCCCTTCTCTCCCAAACAGTCCAAATACAGACAAACACAACAACAAAAGCAGGTTTTTGTGAGAGGATCAAAACTACCACAGGAAAATCAAACACACAACCTCTGTCGTGTCACTTCCCCGGGTAGGCGAAGGAGCTAACCTGTTTGGGAGGCTCTGCTTAGGACGCCCCTTCTCTCCCAAACAGTCCAAATACAGACAAACACAACAACAAAAGCAGGTTTTTGTGAGAGGATCAAAACTACTGCAGGGAAATTAACCTCTGTCGTGTTGAGTAGGGGGGCTAACCTGTTTGGGAGGCCCTGTTTAGTTTCCTCAGATGCCCCTTTCTCTCCCAAACAGTCCAAATACAGACAAATACAACAACAACAGTTTTCCCCCTTTTGCACCGAGAGATCTTTTGTGAAATCCCAGAGACAGAGTCCCAAGTGGAGTCTGTCAACCAGTATCCTGTCCGTGACGCCAATTTTATGTCACGATCCGCCCTTATGGACGAGATTGTGATGGTTCGTTATCTGATCTCAGGGTACAAAACACCAACACGGCAAGGGGGTTTGCAGCAACAAAATCAGTGTACTTTATTGAACAATCACAGCAAAATGCATTGGAGGGAATTGGAGAGAGAGAGAGAGAAAGAGAGAGAGAAAGAAGAACCCTATAGGAAAGGAAGGAAAGACAGAGTAGGTATATCTACCAACATAGAGGCGATGCAATTCTTCGGGGTCCAGTCGATGTCCAGTCGAGGAGTCGCCTTCACGTTGGGGAATCTTCGAAAGGCTAGCTGACTTGAGGGGCCTTTTATGTTAAAAGTTGGGAAGGAGGGGGAGAAAGAGCACAATAGTCTTGTAATCTCAGCAGTGGGGAGAGCTATTGTTTTTCCTGGTTCACTGTCACTGCAGGCAAACATGATCAGTTTCAGTTAGCTGTTCTCCCCCACACACACACTGCCCTCCTCCCCCCAGGTTACAGGTTTCAGTCCTTGAGGAGAAAAAGGAGTCTTGTCCACATAGGGATTTCATGTCTCAGCCTTAGAGGGAGTGGTTTCTCCCATCTCAGTCCATCTGCCACGGTGGTTGTAGAGTCTTCTGTGGAGACCACCAAAGGGTAATTCCAGAAGAGAGTCCAGCCAGGCTTGGGGGTGGAAAACTCCAGGCCATTGTTACAGAGCGGTGCAGGCGAAGGAAGGTCAAGATGCTCCTCGTCCTTTTCACTGGGAGCAGTGTAGCGTGAGGTACAATAACTCAAGTTCCAGTCCCGGGAACTTGGCGAACCCCCACCAAACCAGGATGTAGGATCCTCTTTCTTTCGGTGGTCTCAGTCTTTCTTTCACGACGATCGTGAGGCAGATGAGAAAGCAATCTCTGGCAGAGTCTTACACCCTTTGTCTGTACCAGGTAGGCCCATGGCCCTTAGGGGCAGGCTGCCTGCTGGATTTCCACGAATATCAAGATGCTGCCCAGGGACAAGCTGCCACCTGTGCCTACTCGGGCTGCTTTGAGAGTGCCCATGGAGTTCTGCAAACTGAGACCAGGAACGTGGGTTGGTGGGTTTTGTTTTCTGGGGCAGAAGCCTTTGTCAGTACCATGTAGGCCCTCGGCCATTAGGGGCAGGCTGGCCCCAGGATTTCCACGAATATCAAGATGCTGCCCAGGGACAAGCTGCCACCTGTAGTAACTCGCGCTGCTTTGAGAGTGCCAATGGAGCTCTGCAAACTGAGACCAGGACCATGGGGTGCTGAGTTTTGTTTTCCCCGAGCAGAAGTATTTGTCAGTACTAGGTAGGCCCTTGGCCATTCAGGGGCCAGCAGCCAGCTGGATTGCCATGAATATCAAGATGCCGCCCAGGGAAAAGCTGCCACCTGTGCCAACTCGGGCTGCTTTGAGAGAGCCCACGGATTTCTTCAAACTGAGACCCTTAACGTGGGGTGGTGGGTTTTGTTTCCACGGGCAGAAGCCTTTGTCAGTACCAGGTAGGCCCTCTGGCCCTTAGGGGCCGTCTGCCTGCTGGATTTCTGCATGAATATCAAGATGCCACCAGGAACAAGCTGCCACCTGTGCCAACTCGGGCTGCTTTGAGAGTGCCAACGGAGCTCTGCAAACTGAGACCAGGAACGTGCGTCGGCTAATTTTTTTCCCTGGGCAGAAGCCTTTGTCAGTACCAGGTAGGCCCTTGGCCATTCGGGGCAGGCAGGCTTCTGGATTTCCACGAATATCAAGATGCCGCCCAGCGACAAGCTGCCACCTGTGCTAACTCGCGCTGCTTTGAGAGTGCCCATTGAGCTCTGCAAACAGAAACCAGGAACGTCAGAACCAGATAGGGTTCTGAGCCTTCCGGATTTCCACGTTTGAAGATGCCGCCCAGTGGCAGAGCCCTTGCCAACTGCTGCATTAGTGCCCAGGTACTGAGACCCTCGGGACCTTCAGGGGCCGTCTGCCCTGCTGGATTTCCACGAATATGAAGATGCCGCCCAGGGACAAGCTGCCACCTGTGCTAACTCGGGCTGCTTTGAGAGTGCCCATGAAGCTCTGAAAACTGAGACCAGGAACGTGGGGTGCTGAGTTCATTTTCCCAGGGCAGAAGCCTTTGTCAGTACCATGTAGACCCATGTCCCATAGGTGTAGGCTGCCTTCTGGATTTCCACGAATCTGAAGATGCCGCCCAGGGACATGCTGCCACCTGTGCCAACTCTCGCTGCTTTGAGAGTGCCCATGGAGCTCTGCAAACTGAGGCCAGGAACGTGGGTTGGTGAGTTTTCTTTTCTGGGGCAGAAGCCTTTGTCACTACCAGGTAGGCCCTCGGCACTTAGGGGCCGGCTGGCAGCTGGATTTCTGCCAATATCAAGATGCTGCCGAGGGACAAGCTGCCACCTGTGCCAACTCGCTCTGCTTTGAGAGGGCCCACGGAGCTCTGCAAACTGAGACCAGGAACGTGGTTTGCTGAGTTTAGTTTCCCTGGGCAGAAGCCTTTGCAGTACCACGTAGGCCCTTGTTCCTTCAGGGCCGTCTGCCTGCTGGATTTCCACGAATATCAAGATGCCACCCAGGGACAAGCTGCCACCTGTGCCAACTCGGGCTGCTTTGAGAGTGCCCATGGAGCTCTGCAAACAGAAACCAGGAACGTGGGGTGCTGAGTTTTGTTTTCACCGGGCAGACCCTTTGTCAGTACCAGGTAGGCTCTTGTTCCTTTGGGGCCGTCTGCCTACTGGATTTCCACGAATATCAAGATGCCACCCAGGGACAAGCTGCCACCTGTCCCAACTCGGGCTGCTTTGAGAGTGCCCATGGAGCTCTGCAAACTGAGACCAGGACCATGGGTTGCTGAGTTTTGTTTCCCTGAGCAGAAGTATTTGTCAGTACTAGGTAGGCCCATGGCCATTCGGGGCCGGCTGCCTGCTGGATTTCCATGAATATCAAGATGCTGCCCAGGGACAAGCTGCCACCTGTGCTAACTCTGGCTGCTTTGAGAGTGCCCATGGAGCTCTGCAAACAGAGACCAGGAACGTGGGGTGGTGGGTTATATTTCCATGGGCAGAAGCATTTGTCAGTACCAGGTAGGCCCTTGGCCCTCAGGGGCCGGCTTGCAGCTGGATTTCCGCGAACCTGAAGATGCCGCCCAGGGAAAAGCTGCCGCCTGTGCCAACTCGGGCTGCTTTGAGAGTGCCCACGGAGCTCCGCAAACTGACACAATTAACGTGGGGTGGTGGGTTTTATTTTTCCGGGCAGAAGAATTTGTCAGTATCAGGTAGGCCCACGGCCATTCGGGGCCAGCTTCCTTCTGGATTTCCACGAACCTGAAGATGCCGCCCAGGGACAAGTTGCCACCTGTGCTAACTCGAGCTACTTTAAGAGTGCCCATGGAGCTCTGAAAAGTGAGACCAGGAATGTGGGGTGCTGAGTTTTTTTTTCCAGGGCAGAAGCCTTTGTCAGAACCAGATAGACCCATGTTCCATAGGTGTAGGCTGCCTTCTGCATTTCCACGAATCTGAAGATGCCGCCCAGGGACAAGCTGCCACCTGTGCCAACTCGGGCTGCTTTGAGAGTGCCCACGGAACTCTGCAAACTGAGACCAGGAACGTGGGTTGGTGAAGTTTGTTTCCCTGGGCAGAAACTTTTGTCAGTATCGGGTAGGCCCACGGCCATTCGGGGCCAGCTTCCTTCTGGATTTCCACGAATATCAAGATGCCGCCCAGGGACAAGTTGCCACCTGTGCTAACTCGGGCTACTTTAAGAGTGCCCATGGAGCTCTGAAAAGTGAGACCAGGAATGTGGGGTGCTGGGTTTTTTTTTCCCGGGCAGAACCCTTTGTCAGTACCAGGTAGGCCCATGTTCCTTAGGTGCAGGCTGCCAGCTGCATTTCCACGAATATCAAGATGCAGCCCAGTGGAAAGCTGCCACCTGTGCCTACTCGGGCTGCTTTGAGAGTGCCCACGGAGCTCTGCAGACTGAGACCAGGAACCTGGGTTGGTGAATTTTGTTTCCCTGGGCAAAAGCCTTTGTCAGTACCAGGTAGGCCCTCGGCCATTAGGGGCCGGCTGGCAGATGGATTTCCGCCAATATCAAGATGCTGCCGAGGGACAAGCTGCCACCTGTGTCAACTTGGGCTGCTTTGAGAGTGCCCATGGAGCTCTGCAAACAGAAACCAGGAACGTCGGGTGCTGAGTTTAGTTTCCCCAGGCAGAGCCCTTTGTCAGTACCAGGTAGGCCCTTGTCCCTTAAGGGCTGTCTGCCTGCTGGATTTTCATGAATATCAAGATGCTGCCCAGGGACAAGCAGCCACCTGTGCCTACTCGGGCTGCTTTGAGAGTGCCCACGGAGTTCTTCCAACTGAGACCAGGAACGTGGGTTTGTGGGTTTGTTTCCCCAGGCAGAAGCCTTTTTCAGTTCTAGGTGTGCCCTCAGCCCTTCGGGGCCGTCTGCCCGCTGGATTTCCACGAATATCAAGATGCCGCCCAGGGACAAGCTGCCACCTGTGCCAACTCGGGCTGCTTTGAGAGTGCCCACGGAGTTCTTCAAACTGAAACCAGGAACGTGGGGTGCTGGGTTTTGTTTCCACGGGCTGAAGCCTTTGTCAGTGCCATGTAGTCCCTCGGCCCTTAAGCGCAGGCTGGCACCAGGATTTCCACGAATATCAAAATGCTGCCCAGGGACAAGCTGCCACCTGTGGTAACTCGCGCTGCTTTGAGAGTTCCCATGGAACTCTGCAAAGAGAAACCAGGAATGTGGGGTTATGGGTTTTGTTTTCCCGGGCAGAGCCCTTTGTCAGTACCAGGTAGGCCCATGTTCCTTAGGGGCAGGCTGCCGGCTGGATTTCCACGAATATCAAGATGCTGCCCAGGGACAAGCTGCCACCTGTGCCTACTCGCGCTGCTTTGAGAGTGCCCACGGAGTTCTTCCAACTGAGACCAGGAACGTGGGTTGGTGGGTTTTGTTTCTGCGGGCAGAAGCCTTTGTCAGTACCATGTAGGCCCTCGGCCATTCGGGGCAGGCTGGCCCCAGGATTTCCACGAATATCAATTTGCTGCCCAGGGACAAGCTGCCACCTGTAGTAACTCGCGCTGCTTTGAGAGTGCCCACGGAGCTCTGCAAACTGAGACCAGGAACATGGGGTGCTGAGTTTTGTTTTCCCGAGCAGAAGTATTTGTCAGTACTAGGTAGGCCCTCGGCCATTCGGGGCCAGCTGCCCGCTGGATTGCCATGAATATCAAGATGCTGCCGCGGGACAAGCTGCCACCTGTGCCAACTCGGGCTGCTTTGAGAGTGCCCACGGATTTCTTCAAACTGAGACCCAGAACGTGGGGTGGTGGGTTTTGTTTCCACGGGCAGAAGCCTTTGTCAGTACCAGGTAGGCCCTCTTTCCTTAGGGGCCGTCTGCCTGCTGGATTTCCACGAATATCAAGATGCCGCCCAGGGACAAGCTGCCACCTGTGCCAACTCGGGCTGCTTTGAGAGTGCCCATGAAGCTCTTCAAACTGAGACCAGGAACGTGGGGTGGTGATTTTGTTTCCCAGGGCAGAAGCCTTTGTCAGTACCATGTAGGCCCTCGGCCCTTTGGGGCAGGCTGGCACAAGGATTTCCACGAATATCAAGATGCCGCCCAGGGACATGCTGCCACCTGTGCCAACTCGGGCTGCTTTGAGAGTGCCCACGGAGTTCTGAAAACTGAAACCAGGAACGTGGGGTGGTGGGTTTTGTTTCCCAGGGCAGAAGCCTTTGTCAGTACCAGGTAGGCCCTCGGCCCTTTGGGGCAGGCTGCCACTGGATTTCCACGAATATCAAGATGCTGCCCAGGGACAAGCTGCCACCTGTGCCAACTCGGGCTGCTTTGAGAGTGCCCACGGAGCTCTGCAAACTGAGACCAGGAACGTGAGTTTGGTGAATATTGTTTCCCTGGGCAGAAGCCTTTGTCAGTACCAGGTAGGCCCACGGCCCTTCGGGGCCGTCTGCCTGCTGGATTTCCACGAATATCAAGATGCCGCCCAGGGACAAGCTGCCACCTGTGCCAACTCGGGCTGCTTTGAGAGTGCCCATGGATCTCTGAAAACAGAAACCAGGAACGTGGGGTGCTGAGTTTTGTTTTACCGGGCAGAAGCCCTTTGTCAGTACCAGGTAGGCTCTTGTTCCTTAGGGGCCGTCTGCCTACTGGATTTCCACGAATATCAAGATGCTGCCCAGGGACAAGCTGCCACATGTGCACACTTGCGCTGCTTTGAGAGTGCCCATGGAGCTCTGCAAACTGAGACCAGGAACATGGGGTGCTGAGTTTTGTTTCCCTGAGCAGAAGTATTTGTCAGTACTAGGTAGGCCCTCGGCCCTTCGGGGCCGGCTGCCTGCTGGATTTCCATGAATATCAAGATGCTGCCCAGGGACAAGCTGCCACCTGAGCCAACTCGGGCTGCTTTGAGAGTGCCCATGGAGCTCTGCAAACAGAAACCAGGAACGTTGGGTGGTGAGTTTTGTTTTCCCGGGCAGAACCCTTTGCAGTACCAGATAGGCCCTTGTTCCTTAGGGGCAGGCTGGCAGCTGGATTTCCACGAATATCAAGATGCTGCCCAGGGACAAGCTGCCACCTGTGCCTACTCGCGCTGCTTTGAGAGTGCCAACGGAGCTCTGCAAACTGAGACCAGGACCATGGGGTGCTGAGTTTTGTTTTCCTGAGCAGAAGTATTTGCCAGTACTAGGTAGGCCCTCGGCCATTCGGGGCCGGCTGCCTGCTGGATTTCCATGAATATCAAGATGCTGCCCAGGGACAAGCTGCCACCTGTGCCAACTCGGGCTGCTTTGAGAGTGCCCATGGAGCTCTGCAAACAGAAACCAGGAACGTTGGGTGCTGAGTTTTGTTTTCCCGGGCAGAGCCCTTTGTCAGTACCAGGTAGGCCCTTGGCCCTTAAGGGCTGTCTGCCTGCTGGATTTTCATGAATATCAAGATGCTGCCCAGGGACAAGCAGCCACCTGTGCCTACTCGGGCTGCTTTGAGAGTGCCCACGGAGTTCTTCCAACTGAGACCAGGAACGTGGGTTTGTGGAATTTTGTTTCCCCAGGCAGAAGCCTTTTTCAGTTCTAGGTGTGCCCTCGGCCCTTCGGGGCCAGCTGCCCGCTGGATTTCCACGAATATCAAGATGCCGCCCAGGGACAAGCTGCCACCTGAGCCAACTCGGGCTGCTTTGAGAGTGCCCACGGAGTTCTTCAAACTGAGACCGGGAACGTGGGTTTGTGGGTTTTGTTTCCCCGGGCAGAAGCCTCTCTCAGTACCAGGTAAGACCTCGGCCCTTAGGGGCAGCCTGGCCGCAGGATTTCCACGAATATCAAGACGCCGCCCAGGGACGAGCTGCCACCTGTGGCAACTCGTGCTTCTTTGAGAGTGCCCACGGAACTCTTGAAACTGAAACCAGGAACGTGGGGTGCTGGGTTTTGTTTCCACGGGCTGAAGCCTTTGTCAGTGCCATGTAGTCCCTCGGCCCTTAAGCGCAGGCTGGCACCAGGATTTCCACGAATATCAAGATGCTGCCCAGGGACAAGCTGCAACCTGTCTTAACTCGCGCTGCTTTGAGAGTTCCCATGGAACTCTGCAAAGAGAAACCAGGAATGTGGGGTTATGGGTTATGATTTCCCGGGCAGAGCCCTTTGTCAGTACCAGGTAGGCCCATGTTCCTTAGGGGCAGGCTGCCGGCTGGATTTCCACGAATATCAAGATGCTGCCCAGGGACAAGCTGCCACCTGTGCCTACTCGCGCTGCGTTGAGAGTGCCCACGGAGCTCTGCAAACTGAGACCAGGAACGTGGGTTGGTGGGTTTTGTTTCCCAGGGCAGAAGCCTTTGTCAGTACCATGTAGGCCCTCGGCCATTCGGGGCAGGCTGGCCCCAGGATTTCCACGAATATCAATTTGCTGCCCAGGGACAAGCTGCCACCTGTAGTAACTCGCGCTGCTTTGAGAGTGCCCACGGAGCTCTGCAAACTGAGACCAGGACCATGGGGTGCTGAGTTTTGTTTTCCCGAGCAGAAGTATTTGTCAGTACTAGGTAGGCCCTCGGCCATTCGGGGCCAGCTGCCCGCTGGATTGCCTTGAATATCAAGATGCTGCCGCGGGACAAGCTGCCACCTGTGCCAACTCGGGCTGCTTTGAGAGTGCCCACGGATTTCTTCAAACTGAGACCCAGAACGTGGGGTGGTGGGTTTTGTTTCCACGGGCAGAATCCTTTGTCAGTACCAGGTAGGCCCTCTTTCCTTAGGGGCCGTCTGCCTGCTGGATTTCCATGAATATCAAGATGCCGCGCAGGGGCAAGCTGCCACCTGTGCCAACTCGGGCTGCTTTGAGAGTGCCCATGGAGCTCTGCAAACTGAGACCAGGATCGTGCGTTGGCTAATTTTTTTTCCCTGGCAGAAGCCTTTGTCAGTACCAGGTAGGCCCTTGGCCCTTCGGGGCAGGCTGGCAGAAGGATTTCCACGAATATCAAGATGCCGCCCAGTGTAAAGCTGCCACCTGTGCCAACTCGGGCTGCTTTGAGAGATGCTCGCCCAGGGACAAGCTGCCACCTGTCAAGATGCCGCCGAGGGACAAACTGCAACTCGCGCTGCTTTGAGAGTGCCCATGGAGCTCTGCAAACAGAAACCAGGAACGTTGGGTTCTGAGTTTTGTTTACCCGGGCAGAGCCCTTTGTCAGTACCAGGTAGGCCCTCTTTCCTTAGGGGCCGTCTGCCTGCTGGATTTCCACGAATATCAAGATGCCGCCCAGGGACAAGCTGCCACCTGAGCCAACTCGGGCTGCTTTGAGAGTGCCCATGAAGCTCGTCAAACTGAGACCAGGAACGTGGGGTGGTGAGTTTGTTTCCCAGGGCAGAAACCTTTGTCAGTACCATGTAGGCCCTCGGCCCTTTGGGGCAGGCTGGCACAAGGTTTTCCACGAATATCAAGATGCCGTGCAGGGACATGCTGCCACCTGTGCCAACTCGGGCTGCTTTGAGAGTGCCCACGGAGTTCTTCCAACTGAAACCAGGAACGTGGGGTGGTGGGTTTTGTTTCCCAGGGCAGAAGCCTTTGTCAGTACCAGGTAGGCCCTCGGCCCTTTGGGGCAGGCTGGCACAAGGATTTCCACGAATATCAAGATGCTGCCCAGGGACAAGCTGCCACCTGTGCCAACTCGGGCTGCTTTGAGAGGGCCCACGGAGCTCTGCAAACGGAGACCAGGAACGTGAGTTTGTGAATATTGTTTCCCTGGGCAGAAGCCTTTGTCAGTACCAGGTAGGCCCTTGTTCCTTCGGGGCCGTCTGCCTGCTGGATTTCCACGAATATCAAGATGCCGCCCAGGGACAAGCTGCCACCTGTGCCAACTCGGGCTGCTTTGAGAGTGCCCATGGATCTCTGCAAACAGAAACCAGGAACGTGGGGTCTTGAGTTTTGTTTTACCGGGCAGAGCCCTTTGTCAGTACCAGGTAGGCTCTTGTTCCTTAGGGGCCGTCTGCCTACTGGATTTCCACGAATATCAAGATGCTGCCCAGGGACAAGCTGCCACCTGTGCACACTTGCGCTGCTTTCAGAGTGCCCATGGAGCTCTGCAAACTGAGACCAGGACCATGGGGTGCTGAGTTTTGTTTTCCTGAGCAGAAGTATTTGCCAGTACTAGGTAGGCCCTCGGCCATTCGGGGCCGGCTGCCTGCTGGATTTCCATGAATATCAAGATGCTGCCCAGGGACAAGCTGCCACCTGTGCCAACTCGGGCTGCTTTGAGAGTGCCCATGGAGCTCTGCAAACAGAAACCAGGAACGTTGGGTGGTGGGTTTTGTTTTCCCGGGCAGAACCCTTTGTAAGTACCAGATTGGCCCTTGTTCCTTAGGGGCAGGCTGGCAGCAGGATTTCCACGAATATCAAGATGCTGCCCAGGGACAAGCTGCCACCTGTGCCTACTCGCGCTGCTTTGAGAGTGCCAACGGAGCTCTGCAAACTGAGACCAGGACCATGGGGTGCTGAGTTTTGTTTTCCTGAGCAGAAGTATTTGCCAGTACTAGGTAGGCCCTCGGCCATTCGGGGCCGGCTGCCTGCTGGATTTCCATGAATATCAAGATGCTGCCCAGGGACAAGCTGCCACCTGTGCCAACTCGGGCTGCTTTGAGAGTGCCCATGGAGCTCTGCAAACAGAAACCAGGAACGTGGGGTGCTGAGTTTTGTTTTCCCGGGCAGAGCCCTTTGTCAGTACCAGGTAGGCCCTTGGCCCTTAAGGGCTGTCTGCCTGCTGGATTTTCATGAATATCAAGATGCTGCCCATGGACAAGCAGCCACCTGTGCCTACTCGGGCTGCTTTGAGAGTGCCCACGGAGTTCTTCCAACTGAGACCAGGAACGTGGGTTGGTGGGTTTGTTTCCCCAGGCAGAAGCCTTTTTCAGTTCTAGGTGTGCCCTCGGCCCTTCGGGGCCGTCTGCCCGCTGGATTTCCACGAATATCAAGATGCCGCCCAGGGACAAGCTGCCACCTGAGCCAACTCGCGCTGCTTTGAGAGTGCCCACGGAGTTCTTCAAACTGAGACCGGGACCGTGGGTTTGTGGGTTTTGTTTCCCCGGGCAGAAGCCTCTCTCAGTACCAGGTAAGACCTCGGCCCTTAGGGGCAGCCTGGCCGCAGGATTTCCACGAATATCAAGACGCCGCCCAGGGACGAGCTGCCACCTGTGGCAACTCGTGCTTCTTTGAGAGTGCCCACGGAACTCTTGAAACTGAAACCAGGAACGTGGGGTGCTGGGTTTTGTTTCCACGGGCTGAAGCCTTTGTCAGTGCCATGTAGTCCCTCGGCCCTTAAGCGCAGGCTGGCACCAGGATTTCCACGAATATCAAGATGCTGCCCAGGGACAAGCTGCAACCTGTCTTAACTCGGGCTGCTTTGAGAGTTCCCATGGAACTCTGCAAAGAGAAACCAGGAATGTGGGGTTATGGGTTATGATTTCCCGGGTAGAGCCCTTTGTCAGTACCAGGTAGGCCCATGTTCCTTAGGGGCAGGCTGCCTGCTGGATTTCCACGAATATCAAGATGCTGCGCAGGGACAAGCTGCCACCTGTGCCTACTCGGGCTGCTTTGAGAGTGCCCACGGAGCTCTGCAAACTGAGACCAGGAACGTGGGTTGGTGGGTTTTGTTTCCCAGGGCAGAAGCCTTTGTCAGTACCATGTAGGCCCTCGGCCATTCGGGGCAGGCTGGCCCCAGGATTTCCACGAATATCAATTTGCTGCCCAGGGACAAGCTGCCACCTGTAGTAACTCGCGCTGCTTTGAGAGTGCCCATGGAGCTCTGCAAACAGAAACCAGGACCATGGGGTGCTGAGTTTTGTTTTCCCGAGCAGAAGTATTTGTCAGTACTAGGTAGGCCCTCGGCCATTCGGGGCCAGCTGGCCGCTGGATTGCCATGAATATCAAGATGCTGCCGCGGGACAAGCTGCCACCTGTGCCAACTCGGGCTGCTTTGAGAGTGCCCACGGAGCTCTGCAAACTGAGACCAGGAACGTGGGGTGGTGAAGTTTGTTTCCCTGGGCAGAAGTCTTTGTCAGTACAAGTAGGCCCACGGCCCTTAGGGGCTGCTGGCGCCTGGATTTCCACGAATATCAAGATGCCGTGAGGGACAGCTGCCACCTGTGCTAACTCGGGCTGCTTTGAGAGTGCCCACGGATTTCTTCAAACTGAGACCCAGAACGTGGGGTGGTGGGTTTTGTTTCCACGGGCAGAAGCCTTTGTCAGTACCAGGTAGGCCCACTTTCCTTAGGGGCCGTCTGCCTGCTGGATTTCCATGAATATCAAGATGCCGCGCAGGGACAAGCTGCCACCTGTGGCAAGTCGCGCTGCTTTGAGAGTGCCCATGGAGCTCTGCAAAGAGAAACCAGGAACGTGGGTTTCTGTTTCAGGACTTTTGTTTTCCCGGGCAGAAGCCTTTGTCAGTACCAAGTAGGCCCTCGGCCCTTTGGGGCAGGCTGGCACAAGGATTTCCACGAATATCAAGATGCTGCCCAGGGACAAGCTGCCACCTGTGCCAACTCGGGCTGCTTTGAGAGGGCCCACGGAGCTCTGCAAACTGAGACCAGGAACGTGAGTTTGTGAATTTTGTTTCCCTGGGCAGAAGCCTTTGTCAGTACCAGGTAGGCCCTCGGCCCTTCAGGGCCGTCTGCCTGCTGGATTTCCACGAATATCAAGATGCCGCCCAGGGACAAGCTGCCACCTGTGCCAACTCGGGCTGCTTTGAGAGTGCCCATGGATCTCTGCAAACAGAAACCAGGAACGTGGGGCTTTGTTGAGTTTGAGACCAGGAATGTGTTTTATTTTGTTTCCCGGGCAGAGCCCTTTGTCAGTACCAGGTAGGCTCTTGTTCCTTAGGGGCCGTCTGCCTACTGGATTTCCACGAATATCAAGATGCTGCCCAGGGACAAGCTGCCACATGTGCACACTTGCGCTGCTTTCAGAGTGCCCATGGAGCTCTGCAAACTGAGACCAGGACCATGGGGTGCTGAGTTTTGTTTTCCTGAGCAGAAGTATTTGCCAGTACTAGGTAGGCCCTCGGCCATTCGGGGCCGGCTGCCTGCTGGATTTCCATGAATATCAAGATGCTGCCAGGGACAAGCTGCCACCTGTGCCAACTCGGGCTGCTTTGAGAGTGCCCATGGAGCTCTGCAAACAGAAACCAGGAACGTCGGGTGCTGAGTTTTGTTTTCCCGGGCAGAAGAATTTGCAGTACCAGGTAGGGCCTTGTTCGTTCAGGGCCGGCTGGCTGCTGGATTTCCTCGAATATCAAGATGCCGCCCAGGGACAAGCTGCCACCTGTGCCAACTCAGGCTGCTTTGAGAGTGCCAACGGAGCTCTGCAAACTGAGACCAGGACCATGGGGTGCTGAGTTTTGTTTTCCTGAGCAGAAGTATTTGCCAGTACTAGGTAGGCCCTTGGGCCATTTAGGGGCCGGCTGCCTGCTGGATTTCCATGAATATCAAGATGCTGCCCAGGGACAAGCTGCCACCTGTGCCAACTCGGGCTGCTTTGAGAGTGCCCATGGAGCTCTGCAAACAGAAACCAGGAACGTGGGGTGCTGAGTTTTGTTTTCCCGGGCAGAGCCCTTTGTCAGTACCAGGTAGGCCCTTGGCCCTTAAGGGCCGTCTGCCTGCTGGATTTCCATGAATATCAAGATGCTGCCCATGGACAAGCAGCCACCTGTGCCTACTCGGGCTGCTTTGAGAGTGCCCACGGAGTTCTTCCAACTGAGACCAGGAACGTGGGTTTGTGGGTTTGTTTCCCCTGGGCAGAAGCCTTTTTCAGTTCTAGGTAGTGCCCTCGGCCCTTCGGGGCCGGCTGCCCGCTGGATTTCCACGAATATCAAGATGCCGCCCAGGGACAAGCTGCCACCTGTGCCAACTCGGGCTGCTTTGAGAGTGCCCACGGAGTTCTTCAAACTGAGACCGGGAACGTGGGTTTGTGGGTTTTGTTTCCCCGGGCAGAAGCCTCTCTCAGTACCAGGTAGGACCTCGGCCCTTAGGGGCAGGCTGGCCGCAGGATTTCCACGAATATCAAGACGCCGCCCAGGGACGAGCTGCCACCTGTGGCAACTCGTGCTTCTTTGAGAGTGCCCACGGAACTCTTCAAACTGAAACCAGGAACGTGGGGTGCTGGGTTTTGTTTCCACGGGCAGAAGCCTTTGTCAGTACCAGGTAGGCCCTCGGCCCTTAAGGGCAGGCTGGCACCTGGATTTCCACGAATATCAAGATGCTGCCCAGGGACAAGCTGCCACCTGTGGTAACTCGGCTGCTTTGAGAGTTCCCATGGAGCTCTGCAAAGAGACCAGGAATGTGGGGTTATGGGTTTTGTTTTCCCGGGCAGAGCCCTTTGTCAGTACCAGGTAGGCCCATGTTCCTTAGGGGCAGGCTGCCTGCTGGATTTCCACGAATATCAAGATGCTGCCCAGGGACAAGCTGCCACCTGTGCCAACTCGGGCTGCTTTGAGAGTGCCCACGGAGCTCTGCAAACTGAGACCAGGAACGTGGGTTGGTGGGTTTTGTTTCCCAGGGCAGAAGCCTTTGTCAGTACCATGTAGGCCCTCGGCCATTCGGGGCAGGCTGGCCCCAGGATTTCCACGAATATCAATTTGCTGCCCAGGGACAAGCTGCCACCTGTAGTAACTCGCGCTGCTTTGAGAGTGCCCATGGAGCTCTGCAAACAGAAACCAGGACCATGGGGTGCTGAGTTTTGTTTTCCCGAGCAGAAGCCTTTGTCAGTACTAGGTAGGCCCTCGGCCATTCGGGGCCAGCTGGCCGCTGGATTGCCATGAATATCAAGATGCTGCCCAGGGACAAGCTGCCACCTGTGCCAACTCGGGCTGCTTTGAGAGTGCCCACGGATTTCTTCAAACTGAGACCCAGAACGTGGGGTGGTGGGTTTTGTTTCCACGGGCAGAAGCCTTTGTCAGTACCAGGTAGGCCCACTTTCCTTAGGGGCCGTCTGCCTGCTGGATTTCCATGAATATCAAGATGCCGCGCAGGGACAAGCTGCCTCCTGTGGCAAGTCGCGCTGCTTTGAGAGTGCCCATGGAGCTCTGCAAAGAGAAACCAGGAACGTGGGTTTCTGTTTCAGGACTTTTTTTTTCCCGGGCAGAAGCCTTTGTCAGTACCAAGTAGGCCCTCGGCCCTTTGGGGCAGGCTGGCACAAGGATTTCCACGAATATCAAGATGCTGCCCAGGGACAAGCTGCCACCTGTGCCAACTCGGGCTGCTTTGAGAGGGCCCACGGAGCTCTGCAAACTGAGACCAGGAACGTGAGTTTGTGAATTTTGTTTCCCTGGGCAGAAGCCTTTGTCAGTACCAGGTAGGCCCTCGGCCCTTCAGGGCCGTCTGCCTGCTGGATTTCCACGAATATCAAGATGCCGTGCAGGGACAAGCTGCCACCTGTGCCAACTCGGGCTGCTTTGAGAGTGCCCATGGATCTCTGCAAACAGAAACCAGGAACGTGGGGTGTTGAGTTTTGTTTTACCGGGCAGAGCCCTTTGTCAGTACCAGGTAGGCTCTTGTTCCTTAGGGGCCGTCTGCCTACTGGATTTCCACGAATATCAAGATGCTGCCCAGGGACAAGCTGCCACATGTGCACACTTGCGCTGCTTTCAGAGTGCCCATGGAGCTCTGCAAACTGAGACCAGGACCATGGGGTGCTGAGTTTTGTTTTCCTGAGCAGAAGTATTTGCCAGTACTAGGTAGGCCCTCGGCCATTCGGGGCCGGCTGCCTGCTGGATTTCCATGAATATCAAGATGCTGCCCAGGGACAAGCTGCCACCTGTGCCAACTCGGGCTGCTTTGAGAGTGCCCATGGAGCTCTGCAAACAGAAACCAGGAACGTTGGGTGGTGGGTTTTGTTTTCCCGGGCAGAACCCTTTGTAAGTACCAGGTTGGCCCTTGTTCCTTAGGGGCAGGCTGGCAGCAGGATTTCCACGAATATCAAGATGCTGCCCAGGGACAAGCTGCCACCTGTGCCTACTCGCGCTGCTTTGAGAGTGCCAACGGAGCTCTGCAAACTGAGACCAGGACCATGGGGTGCTGAGTTTTGTTTTCCTGAGCAGAAGTATTTGCCAGTACTAGGTAGGCCCTCGGCCATTCGGGGCCGGCTGCCTGCTGGATTTCCATGAATATCAAGATGCTGCCCAGGGACAAGCTGCCACCTGTGCCAACTCGGGCTGCTTTGAGAGTGCCCATGGAGCTCTGCAAACAGAAACCAGGAACGTTGGGTGGTGGGTTTTGTTTTCCCGGGCAGAGCCCTTTGTCAGTACCAGGTAGGCCCTTGGCCCTTGGGGGCCGGCTGTCTGCAGGATTTCCACAAATATCAAGATGCTGCCCATGGACAAGCAGCCACCTGTTCCGACTCGGGCTGCTTTGAGAGTGCCCACGGAGTTCTTCCAACTGAGACCAGGAACGTGGGTTTGTGGGTTTTGTTTCCCCGGGCAGAAGGCTTTTTCAGTTCTAGGTGGGCCCTCGGCCCTTCGGGGCCGGCTGCCTGCTGGATTTCCACGAATATCAAGATGCCGCCCAGGGACAAGCTGCCACCTGTGCCAACTCGGGCTGCTTTGAGAGTGCCCAGGTAGGAGTTCTTCAAACTGAGACCGGGAACGTGGGTTGAGAGAGCCCACGGCTGTGGGTTTTGTTTTCCCGGGCAGAAGCCTTTGTCAGTACCAGGTAGGACCTTGGCCCTTAGGGGCAGGCTGGCCAGCAGGATTTCCACGAATATCAAGATGCCGCCTAGGGACAAGCTGCCACCTGTGCCAACTCGTGCTGCTTTGAGAGAGCCCATGGAGCTCTGCAAACTGAGACCAGGACCGTGGGGTGCTGAGATTTTTTCCACGGGTAGAGCCCTTTGTCAGTACCAGGTAGGGTGATGTTCCAGGGCAGTCTTCCTGCTGGATTTTCACGCATATGAAGAGGCCGCCCAGGGACAAGCTGCCACCTGTGGCAACTCGGCTGCTTTGAGAGTGCCCATGGAGCTCTTGAAACCAGGAACTTATGGGTTTTGTTTTCCCGGGCAGAGCCATTTGACAGTACCCTGTCGGCCCTTGGCCCATCGGGGCAGGCTGGTACCAGGATTTCCACGAATATCAAGATGCCGCCCAGGGACAAGCTGCCACCTGTGGCAACTCGGGCTGCTTTGAGAGTGCCCATGGAGCTCTGCAAACAGAGACCAGGAACGTGGGGTGCTGAGTTTTTTTTCCACGGGCAGAGCCCTTTGTCAGTACCAGGTAGGCCCTTGTTCCTTAAGGGCCGTCTGCCTGCTGGATTTTCACGAATATCAAGAGGCCGCCCAGGGACAAGCTGCCACCTGTGCCAACTCGGGCTGCTTTGAGAGTGCCCATGGAGTTCTTCCAACAGAGACCAGGAACGTGGGGTGGTGGGTTTTGTTTTCCCGGGCAGAAGCCTTTGTCAGTACCAGGTCGGCCCTCGGCCCTTCGGGGCCGGCTGCCTGCTGGATTTCCACAAATATCAAGATGTTGCCCAGGGACAAGCTGCCACCTGTGCCAACTCGGGCTGCTTTGAGAGTGCCCATGGAGCTCTGCAAACTGAGACCAGGAACGTGGGGTTGTGGGTTTTGTTTCCCGGGCAGAAGCCCTTTGTCAGTACCAGGAAGGCCCTCGTTCCTTAGGGGCCGTCTGCCTGCTGGATTTCCACGAATATCAAGATGCCGCCCAGGGACAAGCTGCCACCTGTGCCAACTCGGGCTGCTTTGAGAGTGCCCACGGAGTTCTTCCAACTAAGACCAGGAACGTGGGTTTGTGGGTTTTGTTTCCCCGAGCAGAAGCCTCTCTCAGTACCAGGTAGGACCTCGGCCCTTCGGGGCCGTCTGCCTGCTGGATTTCCACAAATATCAAGATGCTGCCCAGGGACAAGCTGCCACCTGTGCCAACTCGGGCTGCTTTAAGAGTGCCCATGAAGCTCTTCAAACTGAAACCAGGAACGTGGGGTGGTGGGTTTTGTTTCCCAGGGCAGAAGCCTTTGTCAGTACCATGTAGGCCCTCGGCCCTTTGGGGCAGGCTGGCACAAAGATTTCCACGAATACCAAGATGCTGTCCAGGGACAAGCTGCCACCTGTGCCAACTCGGGCTGCTTTGAGAGGGCCCACGGAGCTCTGCAAACTGAGACCAGGAACGTGAGTTTGTGAATTTTGTTTCCCTGGGCAGAAGCCTTTGTCAGTACCAGGTAGGCCCTTTTTCCTTAGGGGCCGTCTGCTGCTGGATTTCCACGAATATCAAGATGCCGCCCAGGGACAAGCTGCCACCTGTGCCAACTCGGGCTGCTTTGAGAGTGCCCATGGATCTCTGCAAACAGAAACCAGGAACGTGGGGTGCTGAGTTTTGTTTTCCCGGGCAGAGCCCTTTGTCAGTACCAGGTAGGCTCTTGTTCCTTAGGGGCAGTCTGCCTACTGGATTTCCACGAATATCAAGATGCTGCCCAGGGACAAGCTGCCACCTGTGCACACTTGCGCTGCTTTCAGAGTGCCCATGGAGCTCTGCAAACTGAGACCAGGAACGTGAGGTTGGTAAATATGTTTCCCTGGCAGAAGCCTTTGTCAGTACCAGGTAGGCCCTTGGCCCTTCGGGGCAGGCTGGCAGCAGGATTTCCACGAATATCAAGATGCTGCCCAGGGACAAGCTGCCACCTGTGCCAACTCGCGCTGCTTTGAGAGTGCCCATGGAGCTCTGCAAACTGAGACCAGGACCATGGGGTGCTGAGTTTTGTTTTCCCGAGCAGAAGTATTTGTCAGTACTAGGTAGGCCCTCGGCCATTCGGGACCGGCTGCCCGCTGGATTTCCACGAATATCAAGATGCTGCCCAGGGACAAGCTGCCACCTGTGCCAACTCGGGCTTCTTTAAGAGTGCCCATGAAGCTCTTCAAACTGAGACCAGGAACGTGGGGTGGTGGGTTTTGTTTCCCAGGGCAGAAGCCTTTGTCAGTACCATGTAGGCCCTCGGCCCTTTGGGGCAGGCTGGCACAAAGATTTCCACGAATATCAAGATGCTGTCCAGGGACAAGCTGCCACCTGTGCCAACTCGGGCTGCTTTGAGAGTGCCCACGGAGCTCTGCAAACTGAGACCAGGAACGTGAGTTTGTGAATTTTGTTTCCCTGGGCAGAAGCCTTTGTCAGTGCCAGGTAGGCCCTTGTTCCTTAGGGGCCGTCTGCTGCTGGATTTCCACGAATATCAAGATGCCGCCCAGGGACAAGCTTCCACCTGTGGCAACTCGCGCTGCTTTGAGAGTGCCCATGGAACTCTGCAAACAGAAACCGGGAATGTGGGGTTATGGGTTTTGTTTTCCCGGGCAGAGCCCTTTGTCAGTACCAGGTAGGCTCTTGTTCCTTAGGGGCCGGCTGCCTGCTGGATTTCCACGAATATCAAGATGCTGCCCAGGGACAAGCTGCCACCTGTGCCTACTCGGGCTGCTTTTAGAGTGCCCACGGAGCCTCTCTTCCAGGTAAACCTGGAGACCAGGAACGAATATGGGTTGGTGGGTTTTGTTTCTGCCGGCAGAAGCCTTTGTCAGTACCATGTAGGCCCTCGGCCCCTCGGGGCAGGCTGGCAGCAGGATTTCCACGAATATCAAGATGCCGCGCAGGGACAAGCTGCCACCTGTGGCAACTCGCGCTGCTTTGAGAGTGCCCATGGAGCTCTGCAAACTGAGACCAGGACCGTGGGGTGCTGAGTTTTGTTTTCCCTAGCAGAAGTTTTGTCTGTACTAGGTAGGCCCTCGGCCATTCGGGGCCGGCTGCCCGATGGATTTCCATGAATATCAAGATGCTGCCCAGGGACAAGCTGCCACCTGTGCCAACTCGGGCTGCTTTGAGAGTGCCCATGGAGTTCTTCAAACTGAGACCCAGAACGTGGGGTGGTGGGTTTTGTTTCCACGGGCAGAAGCCTTTGTCAGTACCAGGTAGGCCCTTGTTCCTTAGGGGCCGTCTGCCTGCTGGATTTCCATGAATATCAAGATGCCGCCCAGGGACAAGCTGCCACCTGTGCCAACTCGGGCTGCTTTGAGAGTGCCCATGGAGCTCTGCAAACTGAGACCAGGAACGTGCGTTGGCTAATTTTTTTTCCCTGGCAGAAGCCTTTGTCAGTACCAGGTAGGCCCTTGGCCCTTCGGGGCAGGCTGGCCCCAGGATTTCCACGAATATCAAGATGCCGCCCAGGGACAAGCTGCCACCTGTGCCAACTCGGTCTGCTTTGAGAGTACCCATGGAGCTCTGCAAACTGAGACCAGGACCGTGGGGTGCTGAGATTTTTTCCACGGGTAGAGCCCTTTGTCAGTACCAGGTAGGGTGATGTTCCTTAAGGGCAGTCTTCCTGCTGGATTTTCACGCATATGAAGAGGCCGCCCAGGGACAAGCTGCCACCTGTGGCAACTCGCGCTGCTTTGAGAGTGCCCATGGAGCTCTGCAAACTGAAACCAGGAACGTGGGGTTATGGGTTTTGTTTTCCCGGGCAGAGCCATTTGACAGTACCCTGTCGGCCCTTGGCCCATTGGGGCAGGCTGGTACCAGGATTTCCACGAATATCAAGATGCCGCCCAGGGACAAGCTGCCACCTGTGGCAACTCGGGCTGCTTTGAGAGTGCCCATGGAGCTCTGCAAACAGAAACCAGGAACGTGGGGTGCTGAGTTTTGTTTTCCCGGGCAGAGCCCTTTGTCAGTACCAGGTAGGCCCTTGTTCCTTAAGGGCCGTCTGCCTGCTGGATTTTCATGAATATCAAGATGCTGCCCATGGACAAGCAGCCACCTGTGCCTACTCGGGCTGCTTTGAGAGTGCCAACGGAGTTCTTCCAACTGAGACCAGGAACGTGGGGTGTGAATTTTGTTTTCCTGGGCAGAAGCCTTTGTCAGTACTAGGTCGGCCCTCGGCCCTTCGGGGCCGTTTGCCTGCTGGATTTCCATGAATATCAAGATGCTGCCCAGGGACAAGCTGCCACCTGTGCCAACTCGGGCTGCTTTGAGAGTGCCCATGGATCTCTGCAAACTGAGACCAGGAACGTGGGTTTGTGGGTTTTGTTTCCCGGGCAGAAGCCCTTTTTCAGTACCAGTGTGCCCTCGGCCCTTCGGGGCAGTCTGGCTGCTGGATTTCCACGAATATCAAGATGCCGCCCAGGGACAAGCTGCCACCTGTGCCAACTCGGGCTGCTTTGAGAGTGCCCACGGAGCTCTTCAAACTGAGACCAGGAACGTGGGTTTGTGGGTTTTGTTTCCCCGGGCAGAAGCCTTTGTCAGTGCCAGGTAGGCCCTCGGCCCTTCGGGGCCGTCTGCCTGCTGGATTTCCACGAATATCAAGATGCTGCCCAGGGACAAGCTGCCACCTGTGCCAACTCGGGCTGCTTTGAGAGTGCCCATGGAGCTCTGCAAACTGAAACCAGGAACGTGGGGTGGTGGGTTTTGTTTTCCCAGGGCAGAGCCCTTTGTCAGTACCAGGTAGGCCCTTGTTCCTTTGGGGCAGGCTGGCACAAAGATTTCCACGAATACCAAGATGCTGTCCAGGGACAAGCTGCCACCTGTGCCAACTCGGGCTGCTTTGAGAGGGCCCACGGAGCTCTGCAAACTGAGACCAGGAACGTGAGTTTGTGAGTTTTGTTTCCCTGGGCAGAAGCCTTTGTCAGTACCAGGTAGGCCCTTTTTCCATTAGGGGCCGGCTGCCTGCTGGATTTCCACGAATATCAAGATGCTGCCCAGGGACAAGCTGCCACCTGTGCCAACTCGGGCTGCTTTGAGAGTGCCCATGGATCTCTGCAAACAGAAACCAGGAACGTGGGTGCTGAGTTTTGTTTTCCCGGGCAGAGCCCTTTGTCAGTACCAGGTAGGCCCTTATTCCTTAGGGGCCGTCTGCCTGCTGGATTTCCACGAATATCAAGATGCTGCCCAGGGACAAGCTGCCACCTGTGCCTACTCGGGCTGCTTTGAGAGTGCCCATGGAGTTCTTCCAACTGAGACCAGGAACGTGGGTTGGTGGGTTTGTTTCCCCAGGCAGAAGCCTTTGTCAGTACCAGGTAGGCCCTCGGCCCTTCGGGGCAGGCTGGCAGAAGGATTTCCACGAATATCAAGATGCTGCCCAGGGACAAGCTGCCACCTGTGGCAACTCGCGCTGCTTTGAGAGTGCCCACGGAGCTCTGCAAACTGAGACCAGGACCATGGGGTGCTGAGTTTTGTTTTCCCGAGCAGAAGTATTTGTCAGTACTAGGTAGGCCCTCGGCCATTCGGGACCGGCTGCCCGCTGGATTTCCACGAATATCAAGATGCTGCCCAGGGACAAGCTGCCACCTGTGCCAACTCGGGCTTCTTTAAGAGTGCCCATGAAGCTCTTCAAACTGAGACCAGGAACGTGGGGTGGTGGGTTTTGTTTCCCAGGGCAGAAGCCTTTGTCAGTACCATGTAGGCCCTCGGCCCTTTGGGGCAGGCTGGCACAAAGATTTCCACGAATATCAAGATGCTGTCCAGGGACAAGCTGCCACCTGTGCCAACTCGGGCTGCTTTGAGAGTGCCCACGGAGCTCTGCAAACTGAGACCAGGAACGTGAGTTTGTGAATTTTGTTTCCCTGGGCAGAAGCCTTTGTCAGTGCCAGGTAGGCCCTTGTTCCTTAGGGGCCGTCTGCTGCTGGATTTCCACGAATATCAAGATGCCGCCCAGGGACAAGCTGCCACCTGTGCCAACTCGGGCTGCTTTGAGAGTGCCCATGGATCTGTGCAAACAGAAACCAGGAACGTGGGGTGCTGAGTTTTGTTTTACCGGGCAGAGCCCTTTGTCAGTACCAGGTAGGCTCTTGTTCCTTAGGGGCCGTCTGCCTACTGGATTTCCACGAATATCAAGATGCTGCCCAGGGACAAGCTGCCACCTGTGCACACTTGCGCTGCTTTCAGAGTGCCCATGGAGCTCTGCAAACTGAGACCAGGACCATGGGGTGCTGAGTTTTGTTTTCCTGAGCAGAAGTATTTGTCAGTACTAGGTAGGCCCTCGGCCATTCGGGGCCGGCTGCCTGCTGGATTTCCATGAATATCAAGATGCTGCCCAGGGACAAGCTGCCACCTGTGCCAACTCGGGCTGCTTTGAGAGTGCCCATGGAGCTCTGCAAACAGAAACCAGGAACGTTGGGTGGTGGGTTTTGTTTTCCCGGGCAGAACCCTTTGTAAGTACCAGGTTGGCCCTTGTTCCTTAGGGGCAGGCTGGCAGCAGGATTTCCACGAATATCAAGATGCTGCCCAGGGACAAGCTGCCACCTGTGCCTACTCGCGCTGCTTTGAGAGTGCCAATGGAGCTCTGCAAACTGAGACCAGGACCATGGGGTGCTCCTGCAGAAGTATTTGCCAGTACTACGTAGGCCCTCGGCCATTCGGGGCCGGCTGCCCGATGGATTTCCTTGAATATCAAGATGCTGCCCAGGGACAAGCTGCCACCTGTGCCAACTCGGGCTGCTTTGAGAGTGCCCATGGAGCTCTGCAAACAGAAACCAGAACGTGGGTGCTGATTTCCCGGGCAGAGCCCTTTGTCAGTACCAGGTAGGCCCTTGGCCCTTAAGGGCTGTCTGCCTGCTGGATTTTCATGAATATCAAGATGCTGCCCATGGACAAGCAGCCACCTGTGCCTACTCGGGCTGCTTTGAGAGTGCCCACGGAGTTCTTCCAACTGAGACCAAGAACGTGGGTTTGTGGGTTTGTTTCCCCAGGCAGAAGCCTTTTTCAGTTCTAGGTGTGCCCTCGGCCCTTCGGGGCCGTCTGCCCGCTGGATTTCCACGAATATCAAGATGCTGCCCAGGGACAAGCTGCCACCTGTGCCAACTCAGGCTGCTTTGAGAGTGCCCACGGAGTTCTTCAAACTGAGACCGGGACCGTGGGTTTGTGGGTTTTGTTTCCCCGGGCAGAAGCCTCTCTCAGTACCAGGTAAGACCTCGGCCCTTAGGGGCAGCCTGGCCGCAGGATTTCCACGAATATCAAGACGCCGCCCAGGGACGAGCTGCCACCTGTGGCAACTCGTGCTTCTTTGAGAGTGCCCACGGAACTCTTGAAACTGAAACCAGGAACGTGGGGTGCTGGGTTTTGTTTCCACGGGCTGAAGCCTTTGTCAGTGCCATGTAGTCCCTCGGCCCTTAAGCGCAGGCTGGCACCAGGATTTCCACGAATATCAAGATGCTGCCCAGGGACAAGCTGCCACCTGTGGTAACTCGCGCTGCTTTGAGAGTTCCCATGGAACTCTGCAAAGAGAAACCAGGAATGTGGGGTTATGGGTTTTGTTTTCCCGGGCAGAGCCCTTTGTCAGTACCAGGTAGGCCCATGTTCCTTAGGGGCAGGCTGCCTGCTGGATTTCCACGAATATCAAGATGCTGCCCAGGGACAAGCTGCCACCTGTGGTAACTCGCGCTGCTTTGAGAGTGCCCATGGAACTCTGCAAAGAGAAGACCAGGAACGTGGGTTATGGGTTTTGTTTTCCCGGGCAGAGCCCTTTGTCAGTACCAGGTAGGCCCATGTTCCTTAGGGGCAGGCTGGCTGCTGGATTTCCACGAATATCAAGATGCTGCCCAGGGACAAGCTGCCACCTGTAGTAACTCGCGCTGCTTTGAGAGTGCCCATGGAGCTCTGCAAACAGAGACCAGGACCGTGGGTTGCTGGTTTTGTTTTCCCGAGGCAGAAGCCTTTGTCAGTACCAGGTAGGCCCTCGGCCCTTCGGGGCAGCTGGCCCGCTGGATTGCCACGAATATCAAGATGCTGCCCAGGGACAAGCTGCCACCTGTGCCAACTCGGGCTGCTTTGAGAGTGCCCACGGATTTCTTCAAACTGAGACCAGAACGTGGGGTGCTGAGTTTTGTTTTCCCGGGCAGAAGCCTTTGTCAGTACCAGGTAGGCCCTTTTCCTTAGGGGCCGTCTGCCTGCTGGATTTCCATGAATATCAAGATGCCGCGCAGGGACAAGCTGCCACCTGTGCCAACTCAGGCTGCTTTGAGAGTGCCCATGGAGCTCTGCAAACTGAGACCAGGAACGTGGGTTGTTTCAGGACTTTTGTTTTCCATGGCAGAAGCCTTTGTCAGTACCGGGTAGGCCCTCGGCCCTTCGGGGCAGGCTGGCACAAGGATTTCCACGAATATCAAGATGCTGCCCAGGGACAAGCTGCCACCTGTGCCAACTCGGGCTGCTTTGACGGAGTGCCCAGTTTGTGAGTTTCCCTGGGCAAACTTTGAGTACCAGGTAGGCCCTCGCCCTTCAGGGGTCTGCCTGCTGGGTTTTGTTTGCCCGGGGCAGAGCCCTCTCTGCAAACAGAAACCAGGTGGGGCCCTCGGCCCTTACCAGGGGCTTGTTCCTTAGGGGCCGTCTGCTGGATTTCCACGAATATCAAGATGCCGCCCAGGGACAAGCTGCCACCTGTGCACAACTCGCGCTGCTTTGAGAGTGCCCATGGAGCTCTGCAAACTGAGACCAGGAACGTGGGGTGCTGAGTTTTGTTTTCCCGGGCAGAAGCCATTTGACAGTACCCTGTAGGCCCTCGGCCCATTCGGGGCAGGCTGCCTACCAGGATTTCCACGAATATCAAGATGCTGCCCAGGGACAAGCTGCCACCTGTGCCAACTCGGGCTGCTTTGAGAGTGCCCATGGAGCTCTGCAAACAGAAACCAGGAACGTGGGGTGGTGGGTTTTGTTTTCCCGGGCAGAAGCCTTTGTCAGTACCAGGTAGGCCCTTGTTCCTTAAGGGCCGGCTGCCTGCTGGATTTCCACGAATATCAAGATGCTGCCCAGGGACAAGCTGCCACCTGTGCCTACTCGGGCTGCTTTGAGAGTGCCAACGGAGTTCTGCCAACTGAGACCAGGAACGTGGGGTGGTGAATTTTTTTTCCCGGGCAGAAGCCTTTGTCAGTACCAGGTAGGCCCTCGGCCATTCGGGGCCGGCTGCCTGCTGGATTTCCACGAATATCAAGATGCTGCCCAGGGACAAGCTGCCACCTGTGCCAACTCGGGCTGCTTTGAGAGTGCCCATGGAGCTCTGCAAACTGAGACCAGGAACGTGGGTTTGTGGGTTTTGTTTCCCGGGCAGAAGACTTTGTCAGTTCTAGGTGTGCCCTCGGCCTTCGGGGCTGACTGCCTGCTGGATTTCCACGAATATCAAGATGCTGCCCAGGGACAAGCTGCCACCTGTGCCAACTCGGGCTGCTTTGAGAGTGCCCATGGAGTTCTTCAAACAGAAACCAGGAACGTGGGGTGTGGGTTTTGTTTCCCCGGGCAGAAGCCCTTTGTCAGTACCAGGTAGGACCTTGTTCCTTAGGGGCCGTCTGCCTGCTGGATTTCCACGAATATCAAGATGCTGCCCAGGGACAAGCTGCCACCTGTGCCAACTCGGCGCTGCTTTAAGAGTGCCCATGGAGCTCTGCAAACTGAGACCAGGACCATGGGGTGCTGAGTTTTGTTTTCCTGAGCAGAAGTATTTGTCAGTACTAGGTAGGCCCTCGGCCATTCGGGGCCGGCTGCCCGATGGATTTCCATGAATATCAAGATGCTGCCCAGGGACAAGCTGCCACCTGTGCCAACTCGGGCTGCTTTGAGAGTGCCCATGGAGCTCTGCAAACAGAAACCAGGAACGTGGGGTGCTGAGTTTTGTTTTCCCGGGCAGAGCCCTTTGTCAGTACCAGGTAGGCCCTTGGCCCTTAAGGGCTGTCTGCCTGTTGGATTTTCATGAATATCAAGATGCTGCCCATGGACAAGCAGCCACCTGTGCCTACTCGGGCTGCTTTGAGAGTGCCCACGGAGTTCTTCCAACTGAGACCAGGAACGTGGGTTTGTGGGTTTGTTTCCCCAGGCAGAAGCCTTTGTCAGTTCTAGGTGTGCCCTCGGCCCTTCGGGGCCGCCTGCCCGCTGGATTTCCACGAATATCAAGATGCCGCCCAGGGACAAGCTGCCACCTGTGCCAACTCGGGCTGCTTTGAGAGTGCCCACGGAGTTCTTCAAACTGAGACCGGGACCGTGGGTTTGTGGGTTTTGTTTCCCCGGGCAGAAGCCTCTCTCTGTACAAGGAAAGACCTCGGCCCTTAGGAACAGCCTGGCAGCAGGATTTCCACGAATATCAAGACGCCGCCCAGGGACGAGCTGCCACCTGTGGCAACTCGTGCTTATTTGAGAGTGCCCACGGAACTCTTGAAACTGAAACCAGGAACGTGGGGTGCTGGGTTTTGTTTCCACGGGCTGAAGCCTTTGTCAGTGCCATGTAGTCCCTCGGCCCTTAAGCGCAGGCTGGCACCAGGATTTCCACGAATATCAAGATGCTGCCCAGGGACAAGCTGCCACCTGTGGTAACTCGCGCTGCTTTGAGAGTGCCCATGGAACTCTGCAAAGAGAAACCAGGAATGTGGGGTTATGGGTTTTGTTTTCCCGGGCAGAGCCCTTTGTCAGTACCAGGTAGGCCCATGTTCCTTAGGGGCAGGCTGCCTGCTGGATTTCCACGAATATCAAGATGCTGCCCAGGGACAAGCAGCCACCTGTGCCAACTCGGGCTGCTTTGAGAGTGCCCACGGAGTTCTTCCAATGGAGACCAGGAACGTGGGTTGGTGGGTTTTGTTTCGGCCGGCAGAAGCCTTTGTCAGTACCATGTAGGCCCTCGGCCCCTCGGGGCAGGCTGGCAGCAGGATTTCCACGAATATCAAGATGCCGCCCAGGGACAAGCTGCCACCTGTGGCAACTCGCGCTGCTTTGAGAGTGCCCATGGAGCTCTGCAAACTGAGACCAGGACCGTGGGGTGCTGAGTTTTGTTTTCCCTAGCGGAAGCTTTTGTCTGTACCAGGTAGGCCCTCGGCCCTTCGGGGCCGGCTGCCCGCTGGATTTCCATGAATATCAAGATGCTGCCCAGGGACAAGGTGCCACCTGTGCCAACTCAGGCTGCTTTGAGAGTGCCCACGGAGTTCTTCAAACTGAGACCCAGAACGTGGGGTGGTGGGTTTTGTTTCCACGGGCAGAAGCCTTTGTCTGTACCAGGTAGGCCCTTGTTCCTTAGGGGCCGTATGCCTGCTGGATTTCCATGAATATCAAGATGCCGCCCAGGGACAAGCTGCCACCTGTGCCAACTCGGGATGCTGTGAGAGTGCCCATGGAGCTCTGCAAACTGAGACCAGGAACGTGGGTTGGCTAATTTTTTTTCCCTGGCAGAAGCCTTTGTCAGTACCAGGTAGGCCCTTGGCCCTTAGGGGCAGGCTGGCAGAAGGATTTCCACGAATATCAAGATGCCGCCCAGGGACAAGCTGCCACCTGTGCCAACTCGGTCTGCTTTGAGATTGCCAATGGAGCTCTGCAAACTGAGACGAGGACCGTGGGGTGCTGAGATTTTTTCCACGGGTAGAGCCCTTTGTCAGTACCAGGTAGGGTGATGTTCCTTAAGGGCAGTCTTCCTGCTGGATTTTCACGCATATGAAGAGGCCGCCCAGGGACAAGCTGCCACCTGTGCCAACTTGGGCTGCTTTGAGAGTGCCCATGGAGCTCTGCAAACTGAAACCAGGAACGTGGGGTTATGGGTTTTGTTTTCCCGGGCAGAGCCATTTGACAGTACCCTGTCGGCCCTTGGCCCATCGGGGCAGGCTGGTACCAGGATTTCCACGAATATCAAGATGTTGCCCAGGGACAAGCTGCCACCTGTGGCAACTCGGGCTGCTTTGAGAGTGCCCATGGAGCTCTGCAAACTGAGACCAAGAACGTGGGTTTGTGGGTTTTGTTTCCACGGGCAGAAGACTTTTTCAGTTCTAGGTGTGCCCTCGGCTCTTCAGGGCTGACTGCCTGCTGGATTTCCACGAATATCAAGATGCCACCCAGGGACAAGCTGCAACCTGTGCCAACTCGGGCTGCTTTGAGAGTGCCCACGGAGTTCTTCAAACTGAGACCAGGAACGTGGGTTTGTGGGTTTTGTTTCCCCGGGCAGAAGCCTCTCTCAGTATCAGGTAGGACCTCGGCCCTTCGGGGCCGTCTGCCTGCTGGATTTCCACAAATATCAAGATTCTGCCCAGGGACAAGCTGCCACCTGTGCCAACTCGGGCTTCTTTAAGAGTGCCCATGAAGCTCTTCAAACTGAGACCAGGAACGTGGGGTGGTGGGTTTTGTTTCCCAGGGCAGAAGCCTTTGTCAGTACCATGTAGGCCCTCGGCCCTTTGGGGCCGGCTGGCACAAAGATTTCCACGAATATCAAGACGCTGTCCAGGGCCAAGCTGCCACCTGTGCCAACTCAGGCTGCTTTGAGAGTGCCCATGGAGCTCTGCAAACAGAAACCAGGAACGTGGGGTGCTGAGTTTTGTTTTCCCGGGCAGAGCCCTTTGTCAGTACCAGGTAGGCCCTTGGCCCTTAAGGGCTGTCTGCCTGTTGGATTTTCATGAATATCAAGATGCTGCCCATGGACAAGCAGCCACCTGTGCCTACTCGGGCTGCTTTGAGAGTGCCCACGGAGTTCTTCCAACTGAGACCAGGAACGTGGGTTTGTGGGTTTGTTTCCCCAGGCAGAAGCCTTTGTCAGTTCTAGGTGTGCCCTCGGCCCTTCGGGGCCGCCTGCCCGCTGGATTTCCACGAATATCAAGATGCCGCCCAGGGACAAGCTGCCACCTGTGCCAACTCGGGCTGCTTTGAGAGTGCCCACGGAGTTCTTCAAACTGAGACCGGGACCGTGGGTTTGTGGGTTTTGTTTCCCCGGGCAGAAGCCTCTCTCTGTACAAGGTAAGACCTCGGCCCTTAGGAACAGCCTGGCAGCAGGATTTCCACGAATATCAAGACGCCGCCCAGGGACGAGCTGCCACCTGTGGCAACTCGTGCTTATTTGAGAGTGCCCACGGAACTCTTGAAACTGAAACCAGGAACGTGGGGTGCTGGGTTTTGTTTCCACGGGCTGAAGCCTTTGTCAGTGCCATGTAGTCCCTCGGCCCTTAAGCGCAGGCTGGCACCAGGATTTCCACGAATATCAAGATGCTGCCCAGGGACAAGCTGCCACCTGTGGTAACTCGCGCTGCTTTGAGAGTTCCCATGGAACTCTGCAAAGAGAAACCAGGAATGTGGGGTTATGGGTTTTGTTTTCCCGGGCAGAGCCCTTTGTCAGTACCAGGTAGGCCCATGTTCCTTAGGGGCAGGCTGCCTGCTGGATTTCCACGAATATCAAGATGCTGCCCAGGGACAAGCAGCCACCTGTGCCAACTCGGGCTGCTTTGAGAGTGCCCACGGAGTTCTTCCAACTGAGATCAGGAACGTGGGTTGGTGGGTTTTGTTTCCCAGGGCAGAAGCCTTTGTCAGTACCATGTAGGCCCTCGGCCATTCGGGGCAGGCTGGCCCCAGGATTTCCACGAATATCAATTTGCTGCCCAGGGACAAGCTGCCACCTGTAGTAACTCGCGCTGCTTTGAGAGTGCCCATGGAGCTCTGCAAACTGAGACCAGGACCATGGGGTGCTGAGTTTTGTTTTCCCGAACAGAAGTATTTGTCAGTACCAGGTAGGCCCTCTTTCCTTAGGGGCCGTCTGCCTGCTGGATTTCCATGAATATCAAGATGCCGCGCAGGGACAAGCTGCCACATGTGCCAACTCGGGCTGCTTTGAGAGTGCCCATGGAGCTCTGCAAACTGAGACCAGGAACGTGCGTTGCCTAAATATTTTTCCCTGGCAGAAGCCTTTGTCAGTACCAGGTAGGCCCTTGGCCTTTCGGGGCCGGCTGGCAGAAGGATTTCCACGAATATCAAGATGCCGCCCAGGGACAAGCTGCCACCTGTGCCAACTCGCGCTGCTTTGAGAGTGCCCATTGAGCTCTGCAAACAGAAACCAGGAACGTTGGGTCCTGAGTTTTGTTTACCCGGGCAGAGCCCTTTGCCATTACCAGGTAGGCCCTCGGCCCTTCGGGGCCGTCTGCCTGCTGGATTTCCACGAATATCAAGATGCTGCCCAGGGACAAGCTGCCACCTGTGCCAACTCGGTCTGCTTTGAGAGTGCCCATGAAGCTCTTCAAACAGAAACCAGGAACGTGGGGTGCTGAGTTTTGTTTTCCCGGGCAGAGCCCTTTGTCAGTACCATGTAGGCCCTCGGGCCTTTGGGGCAGGCTGGCACAAGGATTTCCACGAATATCAAGATGCTGCCCAGGGACAAGCTGCCACCTGTGCCAACTCGGGCTGCTTTGAGAGGGCCCACGGAGCTCTGCAAACAGAAACCAGGAACGTGAGTTTGTGAATTTTGTTTCCCTGAGCAGAAGCCTTTGTCAGTACCAGGTAGGCCCTTGTTCCTTAAGGGCCGGCTGCCTACTGGATTTCCACGAATATCAAGATGCTGCCCAGGGACAAGCTGCCACCTGTGCCTACTCGCGCTGCTTTGAGAGTGCCAACGGAGCTCTGCAAACTGAGACCAGGACCATGGGGTGCTGAGTTTTGTTTTCCTGAGCAGAAGTATTTGCCAGTACTAGGTAGGCCCTCGGCCATTCGGGGCCGGGTGCCTGCTGGATTTCCATGAATATCAAGATGCTGCCCAGGGACATGCTGCCACCTGTGCCAACTCGGGCTGCTTTGAGAGTGCCCATGGAGCTCTGCAAACAGAAACCAGGAACGTTGGGTGCTGAGTTTTGTTTTCCCGGGCAGAGCCCATTATCAGTACCAGGTAGGCCCTTGGCCCTTAAGGGCTGTCTGCTTGCTGGATTTTCATGAATATCAAGATGCTGCCCATGGACAAGCAGCCACCTGTGCCTACTCGGGCTGCTTTGAGAGTGCCCACGGAGTTCTTCCAACTGAGACCAGGAACGTGGGTTTGTGGGTTTGTTTCCCCAGGCAGAAGCCTTTTTCAGTTCTAGGTGTGCCCTCGGCCCTTCGGGGCCGTCTGCCTGCTGGATTTCCACGAATATCAAGATGCTGCCCAGGGACAAGCTGCCACCTGTGCCAACTCGGGCTTCTTTAAGAGTGCCCATGAAGCTCTTCAAACTGAGACCAGGACCATGGGGTGCTGAGTTTATTTTTCCTGAGCAGAAGTATTTGCCAGTACAAGGTAGGGCCTCGGCCATTCGGGGCCGGCTGCCTGCTGGATTTCCATGAATATCAAGATGCTGCCCAGGGACAAGCTGCCACCTGTGGCAACTCGGGCTGCTTTGAGAGTGCCCATGGAGCTCTGCAAACAGAAACCAGGAACGTTGGGTGCTGAGTTTTGTTTTCCCGGGCAGAGCCCATTGTCAGTACCAGGTAGGCCCTTGGCCCTTAAGGGCTATCTGCTTGCTGGATTTTCCTGAATATCAAGATGCTGCCCATGGACAAGCAGCCACCTGTGCCTACTCGGGCTGCTTTGAGAGTGCCCACGGAGTTCTTCCAACTGAGACCAGGAACGTGGGTTTGTGGGTTTGTTTCCCCAGGCAGAAGCCTTTTTCAGTTCTAGGTGTGCCCTCGGCCCTTCGGGGCCGTCTGCCCGCTGGATTTCCACGAATATCAAGATTCTGCCCAGGGACAAGCTGCCACCTGTGCCAACTCGGGCTTCTTTAAGAGTGCCCACAGAACTCTTGAAACTGAAACCAGGAACGTGGGGTGGTGGGTTTTGTTTCCCAGGGCAGAAGCCTTTGTCAGTGCCATGTAGTCCCTCGGCCCTTAAGCGCAGGCTGGCACCAGGATTTCCACGAATATCAAGATGCTGCCCAGGGACAAGCTGCCACCTGTGGTAACTCGCGCTGCTTTGAGAGTTCCCATGGAACTCTGCAAAGAGAAACCAGGAATGTGGGGTTATGGGTTTTGTTTTCCCGGGCAGAGCCCTTTGTCAGTACCAGGTAGGCCCATGTTCCTTAGGGGCAGGCTGCCTGCTGGATTTCCACGAATATCAAGATGCTGCCCAGGGACAAGCAGCCACCTGTGCCAACTCGGGCTGCTTTGAGAGTGCCCACGGAGTTCTTCCAACTGAGATCAGGAACGTGGGTTGGTGGGTTTTGTTTCCCAGGGCAGAAGCCTTTGTCAGTACCATGTAGGCCCTCGGCCATTCGGGGCAGGCTGGCCCCAGGATTTCCACGAATATCAAGATGCTGCCCAGGGACAAGCTGCCACCTGTAGTAACTCGCGCTGCTTTGAGAGTGCCCATGGAGCTCTGCAAACTGAGACCAGGACCATGGGGTGCTGAGTTTTGTTTTCCCGAACAGAAGTATTTGTCAGTACCAGGTAGGCCCTCTTTCCTTAGGGGCCGTCTGCCTGCTGGATTTCCATGAATATCAAGATGCCGCGCAGGGACAAGCTGCCACATGTGCCAACTCGGGCTGCTTTGAGAGTGCCCATGGAGCTCTGCAAACTGAGACCAGGAACGTGCGTTGCCTAAATATTTTTCCCTGGCAGAAGCCTTTGTCAGTACCAGGTAGGCCCTTGGCCTTTCGGGGCCGGCTGGCAGAAGGATTTCCACGAATATCAAGATGCCGCCCAGGGACAAGCTGCCACCTGTGCCAACTCGCGCTGCTTTGAGAGTGCCCATTGAGCTCTGCAAACAGAAACCAGGAACGTTGGGTCCTGAGTTTTGTTTACCCGGGCAGAGCCCTTTGCCATTACCAGGTAGGCCCTCGGCCCTTCGGGGCCGTCTGCCTGCTGGATTTCCACGAATATCAAGATGCTGCCCAGGGACAAGCTGCCACCTGTGCCAACTCGGTCTGCTTTGAGAGTGCCCATGAAGCTCTTCAAACAGAAACCAGGAACGTGGGGTGCTGAGTTTTGTTTTCCCGGGCAGAGCCCTTTGTCAGTACCATGTAGGCCCTCGGGCCTTTGGGGCAGGCTGGCACAAGGATTTCCACGAATATCAAGATGCTGCCCAGGGACAAGCTGCCACCTGTGCCAACTCGGGCTGCTTTGAGAGGGCCCACGGAGCTCTGCAAACAGAAACCAGGAACGTGAGTTTGTGAATTTTGTTTCCCTGAGCAGAAGCCTTTGTCAGTACCAGGTAGGCCCTTGTTCCTTAAGGGCCGGCTGCCTACTGGATTTCCACGAATATCAAGATGCTGCCCAGGGACAAGCTGCCACCTGTGCCTACTCGCGCTGCTTTGAGAGTGCCAACGGAGCTCTGCAAACTGAGACCAGGACCATGGGGTGCTGAGTTTTGTTTTCCTGAGCAGAAGTATTTGCCAGTACTAGGTAGGCCCTCGGCCATTCGGGGCCGGGTGCCTGCTGGATTTCCATGAATATCAAGATGCTGCCCAGGGACATGCTGCCACCTGTGCCAACTCGGGCTGCTTTGAGAGTGCCCATGGAGCTCTGCAAACAGAAACCAGGAACGTTGGGTGCTGAGTTTTGTTTTCCCGGGCAGAGCCCATTATCAGTACCAGGTAGGCCCTTGGCCCTTAAGGGCTGTCTGCTTGCTGGATTTTCATGAATATCAAGATGCTGCCCATGGACAAGCAGCCACCTGTGCCTACTCGGGCTGCTTTGAGAGTGCCCACGGAGTTCTTCCAACTGAGACCAGGAACGTGGGTTTGTGGGTTTGTTTCCCCAGGCAGAAGCCTTTTTCAGTTCTAGGTGTGCCCTCGGCCCTTCGGGGCCGTCTGCCTGCTGGATTTCCACGAATATCAAGATGCTGCCCAGGGACAAGCTGCCACCTGTGCCAACTCGGGCTTCTTTAAGAGTGCCCATGAAGCTCTTCAAACTGAGACCAGGACCATGGGGTGCTGAGTTTATTTTTCCTGAGCAGAAGTATTTGCCAGTACAAGGTAGGGCCTCGGCCATTCGGGGCCGGCTGCCTGCTGGATTTCCATGAATATCAAGATGCTGCCCAGGGACAAGCTGCCACCTGTGGCAACTCGGGCTGCTTTGAGAGTGCCCATGGAGCTCTGCAAACAGAAACCAGGAACGTTGGGTGCTGAGTTTTGTTTTCCCGGGCAGAGCCCATTGTCAGTACCAGGTAGGCCCTTGGCCCTTAAGGGCTATCTGCTTGCTGGATTTTCCTGAATATCAAGATGCTGCCCATGGACAAGCAGCCACCTGTGCCTACTCGGGCTGCTTTGAGAGTGCCCACGGAGTTCTTCCAACTGAGACCAGGAACGTGGGTTTGTGGGTTTGTTTCCCCAGGCAGAAGCCTTTTTCAGTTCTAGGTGTGCCCTCGGCCCTTCGGGGCCGTCTGCCCGCTGGATTTCCACGAATATCAAGACGCCGCCCAGGGACGAGCTGCCACCTGTGGCAACTCGTGCTGCTTTGAGAGTGCCCACAGAACTCTTGAAACTGAAACCAGGAACGTGGGGTGCTGGGTTTTGTTTCCACGGGCTGAAGCCTTTGTCAGTGCCATGTAGTCCCTCGGCCCTTAAGCGCAGGCTGGCACCAGGATTTCCACGAATATCAAGATGCTGCCCAGGGACAAGCTGCCACCTGGGGTAACTCGCGCTGCTTTGAGAGTTCCCATGGAACTCTGCAAAGAGAAGCCAGGAATGTGGGTTATGGGTTTTGTTTTCCCGGGCAGAGCCCTTTGTCAGTACCAGGTAGTCTCTTGTTCCTTAGGGGCAGGCTGCCTGCTGGATTTCCATGAATATCAAGATGCTACCCAGGGACAAGCTGCCACCTGTGGTAACTCGCGCTGCTTTCAGAGTGCCCATGGAGCTCTGCAAACTGAGACCAGGACCATGGGGTGCTGAGTTTTGTTTTCCCGAGCAGAAGTATTTGTCAGTACTAGGTAGGCCCTCGGCCATTCGGGGCCAGCTGCCCGCTGGATTGCCATGAATATCAAGATGCTGCCCAGGGACAAGCTGCCACCTGTGCCAACTCGGGCTTCTTTAAGAGTGCCCATGAAGCTCTTCAAACTGAGACCAGGAACGTGGGGTGGTGGGTTTTGTTTCCCAGGGCAGAAGCCTTTGTCAGTACCATGTAGGCCCTCGGCCCTTTGGGGCAGGCTGGCACAAAGATTTCCACGAATATCAAGATGCCGTGCAGGGACAAGCTGCCACCTGTGCCAACTCGGGCTGCTTTGACAGTGCCCACGGAGCTCTGCAAACTGAGACCAGGAACGTGAGTTTGTGAATTTTGTTTCCCTGGGCAGAAGCCTTTGTCAGTACCAGGTAGGCCCTTGTTCCTTAGGGGCCGTCTGCTGCTGGATTTCCACGAATATCAAGATGCCGCCCAGGGACAAGCTGCCACCTGTGCCAACTCGGGCTGCTTTGAGAGTGCCCATGGATCTCTGCAAACAGAAACCAGGAACGTGGGGTGCTGAGTTTTGTTTTACCGGGCAGAGCCCTTTGTCAGTACCAGGTAGGCTCTTGTTCCTTAGGGGCCGTCTGCCTACTGGATTTCCACGAATATCAAGATGCTGCCCAGGGACAAGCTGCCACCTGTGCACACTTGCGCTGCTTTCAGAGTGCCCATGGAGCTCTGCAAACTGAGACCAGGACCATGGGGTGCTGAGTTTTGTTTTCCTGAGCAGAAGTATTTGCCAGTACTAGGTAGGCCCTCGGCCATTCGGGGCCGGCTGCCTGCTGGATTTCCATGAATATCAAGATGCTGCCCAGGGACAAGCTGCCACCTGTGCCAACTCGGGCTGCTTTGAGAGTGCCCATGGAGCTCTGCAAACAGAAACCAGGAACGTTGGGTGGTGGGTTTTGTTTTCCCGGGCAGAACCCATTGTAAGTACCTGGTTGGCCCTTGTTCCTTAGGGGCAGGCTGGCAGCAGGATTTCCACGAATACCAATATGCTGCCCAGGGACAAGCTGCCACCTGTGCCTACTCGCGCTGCCTTGAGAGTGCCAATGGAGCTCTGCAAACTGAGACCAGGACCATGGGGTGCTGAGTTTTGTTTTCCTGAGCAGAAGTATTTGCCAGTACTAGGTAGGCCCTCGGCCATTCGGGGCCGGCTGCCCGATGGATTTCCATGAATATCAAGATGCTGCCCAGGGACAAGCTGCCACCTGTGCCTACTCGCGCTGCTTTGAGAGTGCCAACGGAGCTCTGCAAACTGAGACCAGGACCATGGGGTGCTGAGTTTTGTTTTCCTGAGCAGAAGTATTTGCCAGTACTAGGTAGGCCCTCGGCCATTCGGGGCCGGGTGCCTGCTGGATTTCCATGAATATCAAGATGCTGCCCAGGGACAAGCTGCCACCTGTGGCAACTCGGGCTGCTTTGAGAGTGCCCATGGAGCTCTGCAAACAGAAACCAGGAACGTTGGGTGCTGAGTTTTGTTTTCCCGGGCAGAGCCCATTGTCAGTACCAGGTAGGCCCTTGGCCCTTAAGGGCTGTCTGCTTGCTGGATTTTCCTGAATATCAAGATGCTGCCCATGGACAAGCAGCCACCTGTGCCTACTCGGGCTGCTTTGAGAGTGCCCACGGAGTTCTTCCAACTGAGACCAGGAACGTGGGTTTGTGGGTTTGTTTCCCCAGGCAGAAGCCTTTTTCAGTTCTAGGTGTGCCCTCGGCCCTTCGGGGCCGTCTGCCTGCTGGATTTCCACGAATATCAAGACGCCTTCCAGGGACGAGCTGCCACCTGTGGCAACTCGTGCTGCTTTGAGAGTGCTCACGGAACTCTTGAAACTGAAAGCAGGAACGTGGGGTGCTGGGTTTTGTTTCCACGGGCTGAAGCCTTTGTCAGTGCCAGGTAGTCCCTCGGCCCTTAAGCGCAGGCTGGCACCAGGATTTCCACGAATATCAAGATGCTGCCCAGGGACAAGCTGCCACATGTGGTAACTCGCGCTGCTTTGAGAGTTCCCATGGAACTCTGCAAAGAGAAGCCAGGAATGTGGGTTATGGGTTTTGTTTTCCCGGGCAGAGCCCTTTGTCAGTACCAGGTAGGCCCATGTTCCTTAGGGGCAGGCGGCCTGCTGGATTTCCACGAATATCAACATGCTGCCCAGGGACAAGCTGCCACCTCTGCCTACTCGGGCTGCTTTGAGAGTGCCCACGGAGTTCTTCCAACTGTGACCAGGAACGTGGGTTGGTGGGTTTGTTTCCCCAGGCAGAAGCCTTTGTCAGTGCCATGTAGGCCCTCGGCCCTTCGGGGCAGGCTGGCCCCAGGATTTCCACGAATATCAATTTGCTGCCCAGGGACAAGCTGCCACCTGTAGTAACTCGCGCTGCTTTGAGAGTGCCCATGGAGCTCTGCAAACTGAGACCAGGACCATGGGGTGCTGAGTTTTGTTTTCCCGAGCAGAAGTATTTGTCAGTACTAGGTAGGCCCTCGGCCATTCGGGGCCGGCTGCCTGCTGGATTTCCATGAATATCAAGATGCTGCCCAGGGACAAGCTGCCACCTGTGCCAACTCGGGCTGCTTTGAGAGTGCCCATGGAGCTCTGCAAACAGAAACCAGGAACGTGGGGTGCTGAGTTTTGTTTTCCCGGGCAGAGCCCTTTGTCAGTACCAGGTAGGCCCTTGGCCCTTAAGGGCTGTCTGCCTGCTGGATTTTCATGAATATCAAGATGCTGCCCAGGGACAAGCAGCCACCTGTGCCTACTCAGGCTGCTTTGAGAGTGCCCACGGAGTTCTTCCAACTGAGACCAGGAACGTGGGTTTGTGGGTTTGTTTCCCCAGGCAGAAGCCTTTTTCAGTTCTAGGTGTGCCCTCGGCCCTTCGGGGCCGTCTGCCCGCTGGATTTCCACGAATATCATGACGCCGCCCAGGGACGAGCTGCCACCTGTGGCAACTAGTGCTTCTTTGAGAGTGCCCGCGGAACTCTTGAAACTGAAACCAGGAACGTGGGGTGCTGGGTTTTGTTTCCACGGGCTGAAGCCTTTGTCAGTGCCATGTAGTCCCTCGGCCCTTAAGCGCAGGCTGGCACCAGGATTTCCACGAATATCAAGATGCTGCCCAGGGACAAGCTGCCACCTGTGGTAACTCGTGCTGCTTTGAGAGTTCCCATGGAACTCTGCAAAGAGAAGCCAGGAATGTGGGTTATGGGTTTTGTTTTCCCGGGCAGAGCCCTTTGTCAGTACCAGGTAGGCCCATGTTCCTTAGGGGCAGGCTGCCTGCTGGATTTCCACGAATATCAAGATGCTGCCCAGGGACAAGCTGCCACCTGTGCCTACTCGGGCTGCTTTGAGAGTGCCCACGGAGTTCTTCCAACTGAGACCAGGAACGTGGGTTGGTGGGTTTGTTTCCCCAGGCAGAAGCCTTTGTCAGTGCCATGTAGGCCCTCGGCCCTTCGGGGCAGGCTGGCCCCAGGATTTCCACGAATATCAAGATGCTGCCCAGGGACAAGCTGCCACCTGTGGTAACTCGCGCTGCTTTCAGAGTGCCCATGGAGCTCTGCAAACTGAGACCAGGACCATGGGGTGCTGAGTTTTGTTTTCCCGAGCAGAAGTATTTGTCAGTACTAGGTAGGCCCTCGGCCATTCGGGGCCAGCTGCCCGCTGGATTGCCATGAATATCAAGATGTTGCCCAGGGACAAGCTGCCACCTGTGCCAACTCGGGCTTCTTTAAGAGTGCCCATGAAGCTCTTCAAACTGAGACCAGGAACGTGGGGTGGTGGGTTTTGTTTCCCAGGGCAGAAGCCTTTGTCAGTACCATGTAGGCCCTCGGCCCTTTGGGGCAGGCTGGCACCAGGATTTCCACGAATATCAAGATGCTGTCCAGGGACAAGCTGCCACCTGTGCCAACTCGGGCTGCTTTGAGAGTGCCCACGGAGCTCTGCAAACTGAGACCAGGAACGTGAGTTTGTGAATTTTGTTTCCCTGGGCAGAAGCCTTTGTCAGTGCCAGGTAGGCCCTTGTTCCTTAGGGGCCGTCTGCTGCTGGATTTCCACGAATATCAAGATGCCGCCCAGGGACAAGCTGCCACCGGTGCCAACTCGGGCTGCTTTGAGAGTGCCCATGGATCTGTGCAAACAGAAACCAGGAACGTGGGGTGCTGAGTTTTGTTTTCCTGAGCAGAAGTATTTGTCAGTACTAGGTAGGCCCTCGGCCATTCGGGGCCGGCTGCCTGCTGGATTTCCATGAATATCAAGATGCTGCCCAGGGACAAGCTGCCACCTGTGCCAACTCGGGCTGCTTTGAGAGTGCCCATGGAGCTCTGCAAACAGAAACCAGGAACGTTGGGTGGTGGGTTTTGTTTTCCCGGGCAGAACCCTTTGTAAGTACCAGGTTGGCCCTTGTTCCTTAGGGGCAGGCTGGCAGCAGGATTTCCACGAATATCAAGATGCTGCCCAGGGACAAGCTGCCACCTGTGCCTACTCGCGCTGCTTTGAGCGTGCCATTGGAGCTCTGCAAACTGAGACCAGGACCATGGGGTGCTGAGTTTTGTTTTCCTGACCAGAAGTATTTGCCAGTACTAGGTAGGCCCTCGGCCATTCGGGGCCAGCTGCCCGATGGATTTCCATGAATATCAAGATGCTGCCCAGGGACAAGCTGCCACCTGTGCCAACTCGGGCTGCTTTGAGAGTGCCCATGGAGCTCTGCAAACAGAAACCAGGAACGTGGGGTGCTGAGTTTTGTTTTCCCGGGCAGAGCCCTTTGTCAGTACCAGGTAGGCCCTTGGCCCTTAAGGGCTGTCTGCCTGCTGGATTTTCATGAATATCAAGATGCTGCCCATGGACAAGCAGCCACCTGTGCCTACTCGGGCTGCTTTGAGAGTGCCCACGGAGTTCTTCCAACTGAGACCAAGAACGTGGGTTTGTGGGTTTGTTTCCCCAGGCAGAAGCCTTTTTCAGTTCTAGGTGTGCCCTCGGCCCTTCGGGGCCGTCTGCCCGCTGGATTTCCACGAATATCAAGATGCCGCCCAGGGACAAGCTGCCACCTGTGCCAACTCAGGCTGCTTTGAGAGTGCCCACGGAGTTCTTCAAACTGAGACCGGGACCGTGGGTTTGTGGGTTTTGTTTCCCCGGGCAGAAGCCTCTCTCAGTACCAGGTAAGACCTCGGCCCTTAGGGGCAGGCTGGCAGCAGGATTTCCACGAATATCAAGACGCCGCCCAGGGACGAGCTGCCACCTGTGGCAACTCGTGCTTCTTTGAGAGTGCCCACGGAACTCTTGAAACTGAAACCAGGAACGTGGGGTGCTGGGTTTTGTTTCCACGGGCTGAAGCCTTTGTCAGTGCCATGTAGTCCCTCGGCCCTTAAGCGCAGGCTGGCACCAGGATTTCCACGAATATCAAGATGCTGCCCAGGGACAAGCTGCCACCTGGGGTAACTCGCGCTGCTTTGAGAGTTCCCATGGAACTCTGCAAAGAGAAACCAGGAATGTGGGGTTATGAGTTTTGTTTTCCCGGGCAGAGCCCTTTGTCAGTACCAGGTAGGCCCATGTTCCTTAGGGGCAGGCTGCCTGCTGGATTTCCACGAATATCAACATGCTGCCCAGGGACAAGCTGCCACCTGTGCCTACTCGGGCTGCTTTGAGAGTGCCCACGGAGTTCTTCCAACTAAGACCAGGAACGTGGGTTGGTGGGTTTTGTTTCCCCGGGCAGAAGCCTTTGTCAGTACCATGTAGGCCCTCGGCCATTCGGGGCAGGCTGGCCCCAGGATTTCCACGAATATCAATTTGCTGCCCAGGGACAAGCTGCCACCTGTAGTAACTCGCGCTGCTTTGAGAGTGCCCATGGAGCTCTGCAAACTGAGACCAGGACCATGGGGTGCTGAGTTTTGTTTTCCCGAGCAGAAGTATTTGTCAGTACTAGGTAGGCCCTCGGACATTCGGGGACAGCTGCCTGCTGGATTTCCATGAATATCAAGATGCTGCCCAGGGACAAGCTGCCACCTGTGCCTACTCGCGCTGCTTTGAGAGTGCCAACGGAGCTCTGCAAACTGAGACCAGGACCATGGGGTGCTGAGTTTATTTTTCCTGAGCAGAAGTATTTGTCAGTACTAGGTAGGGCCTCGGCCATTCGGGGCCGGCTGCCTGCTGGATTTCCATGAATATCAAGATGCTGCCCAGGGACAAGCTGCCACCTGTGGCAACTCGGGCTGCTTTGAGAGTGCCCATGGAGCTCTGCAAACAGAAACCAGGAACGTTGGGTGCTGAGCTTTGTTTTCCCGGGCAGAGCCCATTGTCAGTACCAGGTAGGCCCTTGGCCCATAAAGGCTATCTGCTTGCTGGATTTTCCTGAATATCAAGATGCTGCCCATGGACAAGCAGCCACCTGTGCCTACTCGGGCTGCTTTGAGAGTGCCCACGGAGTTCTTCCAACTGAGACCAGGAACGTGGGTTTGTGGGTTTGTTTCCCCAGGCAGAAGCCTTTTTCAGTTCTAGGTGTGCCCTCGGCCCTTCGGGGCCGTCTGCCCGCTGGATTTCCACGAATATCAAGACGCCGCCCAGGGACGAGCTGCCACCTGTGGCAACTCGTGCTGCTTTGAGAGTGCCCACGGAACTCTTGAAACTGAAACCAGGAACGTGGGGTGCTGGGTTTTGTTTCCACGGGCTGAAGCCTTTGTCAGTGCCATGTAGTCCCTCGGCCCTTAAGCGCAGGCTGGCACCAGGATTTCCACGAATATCAAGATGCTGCCCAGGGACAAGCTGCCACCTGTGGTAACTCGCGCTGCTTTGAGAGTTCCCATGGAACTCTGCAAAGAGAAGCCAGGAATGTGGGTTATGGGTTTTGTTTTCCCGGGCAGAGCCCTTTGTCAGTACCAGGTAGGCCCATGTTCCTTAGGGGCAGGCTGCCTGCTGGATTTCCACGAATATCAAGATGCTGCCCAGGGACAAGCT